>NC_079192.1:195122559-195424226 GCF_029499605.1 Hyla sarda | reverse complement strand
GCTCTTAAAAAAAAAAAAAAAAAAAAAACAGCTTTCTGCAACTAACTTTGTTGATCCCTTGACGGTGGGGGAGCTGCTCTCTGCCGCTAGATCCTTTAAGCCCGGCAGGACCCCGGGCAGTGACGGTCTCTTGGCCGAGCTCTATGTAGTGCTGGGGGGATCTGATCTGTCCGGACCTGTTGGAGGTGTACGAGGAGATGGTAGTGGGGGGCAGAATATCTCCGTTGTTGAGGGAAGGGATGATCAAGATCTTGTATAAGCGGAAGGGGGAGAGATGTGACTTGAAAAATTGGCGTCCCATCTCTCTCCTGAACGTGGACCACAAGATCCTCGCCAAGGTGCTAGCCAACAGGCTGAAATTTGTCATTGGGCAGATCGTCCATCTTGACCAGACCTGAGGCATTCCTGGTCTCAGGATCGCCAACAGCCTTGCCCTAGTGAGAGACACGGTCTGTTACATCCAGGACCGTCGCGCCCGCGCCGCCCTGGTCAGTCTGGATCAGGAGAAGGCATTTGACCGTGTCTCCCATGCGTTTATGGGCGGGCTTTGTGCGGCTGGGTCTGGGGAAGATGTTTTGCTATTTTGTTAACGTCATGTACTTTGATATTTGCAGCACAGTGTTGGTGAACGGCTGGCAGACTAACCCCTTTCCTATTCTTTCAGGGGTTAGACAAGGCTGCCCTCTTTCACCTCTTCTTTTTGTTTGTGTTATAGAGACTATCCGGCAGAATGGAGAGATCAGAGGGATCACCGCACCAGGACCAGGTCGCTACGAGGTCATGTGCTCGCTCTACATTGACGACGTGACCGTCTTCTGCGCTGACCAGCATTCGGTGACTGCACTCGTCCAGACATGTGAGGACTTCGGCAAAGCTTCAGGGGTAAAAGTCAACTGCGGGAAGTCGGAAGCCATGCTCTTCGGGGAATGGCACTTGTGACCCGATGACCCACAAAAAAGAAGGTGATCAGCGGTGTACGATACACCGCCAATCACCTTCGGTTGCTGGGAGCGGTGACAATACTGTCACCGCCCCAGCAACGCTGCTATTGGCCGGTGATCGTCCGGCCAATAGCAGCGCTGCAGAGGAGGGGTTAACGGACCTCTCACGCAGCTCTGCATGCTCGCTGAGATCAGTCAGCGGGCAAAGCTGTGTGAAGAGGACCGGGACCCCCCCCCCTCTGTGCTCCAGAGCCCCCTCACAGAAGACGATTGCCCCCCTAGTGCAGGGAAAGTGTGTCCCTTAGGGAAAGGTAGGTAAACTGAAAGGGAAAGTAACATAAAAGTAAAAAAAATTAAATAAAATTAAATTCCCCCTCCCACCTGACCCCCTAATAGGCCCCTAGGGTCCTGTGATCAGTGTCACCCGGGACCTATTAGGGGTTCAGGGCGCTGCGTGCGCCACCCCTTTTTTTTGGCTGCAGATTTTTATTTTTTTTCCATTATAACGGTGTGTGAGTGATAATCACACACCGTTATATAAAGTATTACACCAAGCACCACACTACATACTTCCCCGCCCCCCCCCCCCCCCCCCCGAAAACACCCCCTCCCCCCCGCCACCGCCCCTCCCCCCGCCACCGTAGAAAAAAGGCGATGGCTTGCCGGGCATTTTCGGCAGCGGAGGCTTACGCTTTTTTAGCCTCCAACTCAGAATCTGCCAGTGAGGACGATGAAGGTCACGCACCCCTCATGAGAGTGACCCAGTGGCCGACACTAGTACGAGTGGCAATGCCACTCGTAATAGGAGTCCGGACCCCCAGACAAGTGCACCGGAGCCCCCTTCCGATGACCCTGTCTGGAGCCCCCCAGAGGGTTATCAGCCACCGATTCCTGAGTTTGTTGGCGACTCAGGAATCCGGATTGAAACGGCTGGCTTCACTGATCTGGACTTTTTAAAGTTTTTTTTCAGTGACAGCCTGGTCAATCTAATGGTGGAGCAAACGAACTTGTATGCCCAGCAGTTCATTGCCCACCACCCCGATTCATTTTTGGCCAGGTCCAATGAATGGCGCGTCATTGATGCAACGGAAATGAGGACATTTTCGGACCTCAGGCTGTATATGGGCCTGAACAAAAAACCAAGTGCTCGTCATTACTGGAACGGGGACGTCCTCTATCAGACCCCGCTTTACAGTATGGCGATGACACGGAAGCGGTTCAAGGCCATTCGGAAATGCCTGCATTATGCAGATAATGCGGCATGTCCGCCCCGAGGTGATCCCATCTATGACCGGCTTTACAAAGTGAGGCCGGTCATCGATCACTTTGGGGCCAATTTTTGGAGGCCTATGTACCGCTCAGGGACCTCTCGGTAGATGAGTCTCTCATCAGTTTTAAGGGGAGACTCATCTTCCGCCAGTATATTCCCTCGAAGCGTGCGCGGTATGGTGTGAAGCTCTATAAACTCTGCGAGAGTACCTCCGGGTACACTTGCAGGTTTAGAGTATATGAGGGACGAGATTCCCGTGTTGAACCCCCAGAATGTCCCCCCACTCTGGGTGTTAGAGGGAAACTCGTTTGGGACCTTATGCACACATTGCTGGATAAGGGTTACCAGGTGCACGTGGACAACTTTTATACCAGCATCCCTCTGTTCAAATCCCTTTCCGCCAGATCCACGTCCACTTGTGGGACCGTGCGGAGGAACCAGAGAGGCCTCCCTCTAAATTTGGTCAAGACGCCTATCCCCAAGGGTGAGTCCCGTGCCCTCACCCATGATAACCTGTTGTTGGTGAAGTATAAGGATAAGAGGGATGTCCTTATGCTCACCACTGTTCATGGGAATGGCAGCACCCCCCTGTGCGAGGTACTGTGGGACCGGTCCTCAAGCCAGATTGCATTCTGGACTACAATCGGTATATGGGGGGAGTTGATCTCTCAGATCAAGTCCTCAAGCCATACAACGCCATGCGGAAAACACGGGCATGGTACCAAAAAGTTGCGGTCTACATGGTACAGGTTGCCATGTACAACGCTTTTGTACTATCCCAGTACGCTGGCAACACAGGGACATTCCTCCAGTACCAAGAAGAAGTCCTAAGGTTCCTGATCTTTGGCGACCGGGAAAGATCAGGCCAGACTTCCCAAGGGTCTGAAGTTGTAGGCGCCAGGATCGTCCCAGGCCAGCACTTTCAAGGTGTGATCCCCCACAGTGGAAAGTTGGGACGATCCCAGAAAAGATGCAGAGTGTGTCACAAGAAGGGGAGACGGAAGGACACCACGTATCAGTGTGACACTTGCCCAGATAATCCGGGCCTCTGCATAGGCTGCTTCAGGGAGTATCACACTTCCATGGAGCACTAAATTTTCCCTTTAAATTTTAATTTTCCATAATTTGACCAATGTACCAAGTCCAGAGTACATTCCAAATTTTAACCTCCATAAACCACTAAATTGCCCAAAAAAACTGAAAAACAAAAAAAACCTGATAAGACCTCTGGGGATGTTTTTTCAGAAATGTGTCATAGGTCACTGAGTCACTATCATCGGGGATTTTTTTATGATGCCTCAAATGTGCAGCGCTCTCTCTCCACCTGAGCGGGTGCGCATTTGAGGCAACAGGTTAGGGACGGCCACACACATCACATTTCCAGAATGATGACTCAGAGCATAGGGTTTGGGGCGGGCATATTTTTTTTAGTTTTGGCTATGCTCTGGGTCATCATTCTGGGAACATATCCTGTTTTATTATGTTTTATAATTTTTTGGCCCACTGTACCCCATATTACGGGCCTCTGTACCCCACCTGTCTACCCCAGTTACGGCCCGTTTTCCCCCATAGTGTTCCCCTATTTTAGGGCTCAGTGCTCCCCCCATTAACAGTCCTTGAGGGGAGTCCCACATCCTGGCTCCATATGAAGCTCAGGGCCCCTGACTGCCCTCCCACTCCAGGAAGACCCGCTGTGCGTCCACCAAGTCAAAATCGTCAAAATATAAGGTATGTCCTTACTCCAAAGACATGTATTTACAAATTGTGGGGGGGTCTTTTCTGCTATTAACTCTTGTAAAAATGTAAAATGTAGGTGAAAACATACTTTTTTAATGAATTATTATTTTTTTACATATGCAAAAGTCATGAAACCCCTGTGGGTTATTAAGGCTCACTTTACCCCTTGATACGTTCCCCGAGGGGTCTAGTTTCCAAAATGGTATGCCATGTGGTTTTTTTTTTTTGCTGTCCTGGCACCCTAGGGGCTTCCTAAATGCAACATGTCCCCCCCATTTCAGCAAAGTTTGCAAATGTGACTCCTTCTCTTCTGAGCATTGTAGTTCGCCAGCAGTACACTTCAGCTCCACTTATGGGATACTTTCATACTCAGAAGAGATGGCGTTACAAATTTTTGGGGGGTATTTTCTGCTATTAACCCTTGCAAAAATGTTTGGGGGGAAACACACATTTTAGTGACATTTTATTTATTTTTTTTTCATATGCAAAAGTCGATAAACCCCTGTGGGGTATTGAGGCTCACTTTACCCCTTGTTATGTTCCCCAAGGGGTCTAGTTTCCAAAATGTGATGCCATGTGTTTTTTTTTTTTTGCTGTCCTGGCACCATAGGGGCTTCCTAAATGCGACATGCCCCCCCGAGCAAAATTTGTTTTCAAAAAGCTAAATATTCCTCCTTCTTTTCTGAGCATTGTAGTTCGCCCGTAGTGCACTTCAGGTCAACTTATGGGGTACCTCCATACTCAGAAGAGATGGGGTTAGAAATTTTGGGGGATATTTTCTGCTATTAACCGTTGCAAAAATGTGAAATTTGGGGGGAAACACATTTTAGTGAAATTTTTTTTTTTTTTTTACATATGCAAAAGTCGCGAAACCCCTGTGGGGTATTAAGGCTCACTTTATTCATTGTTACGTTCCTCAAGGGGTCTAGTTTTCAAAATGGTATGCCATGTGTTTTTTTTTGATGTTCTGGCACCATAGGGGCTTCCTAAATGCGACAGCAAAATTTGCTCTCAAAAAGCCAAATATTACTCCTTCTCTTCTGAGCATTGTAGTTTGCCCGTAGTGCACTTCAGGTCAACTTATGGGGTACCTCCATACTCAGAAGAGATGGGGTTACAAATTTTGGGGGGTATTTTCTGCTCAATAGCCTTGCAAAAATGTGAAATTTGGGGGGAAACACAAATTTTTGTGAAAAAAAAATATGTTTTTTTTTTTACATATGCAAAAGTCGTGAAACCCCTGTGGGGTATTAAGGCTCACTTTATTCCTTTTTACGTTCCTCAAGGGGTCTAGTTTCCAAAATGGTATGCCATGTGTTTTTTTTTTGCTGTTCTGGCACCATAGGGGCTTCCTAAATGCGACATGCCCCCCGAGCAAAATTTGCTCTCAAAAAGCCAAATATGACTCCTTCTCTTCTGAGCATTGTAGTTCGCCCGTAGTGCACTTCAGGTCAACTTATGGGGTACCTCCATACTCAGAAGAGATGGGGTTACAAATTTTGGGGGGGGGGGGTATGTTCTGCTATTAACCCTTGCAAAAATGTGAAATTTGGGGGGAAACACACATTTTAGTGAAAAAAAATATATTTTTTTTACATATGCAAAAGTCGTGAAACACCTGTGGGGTATTAAGGCTCACTTAATTCCTTGTTACATTCCTCAAGGGGTCTAGTTTCCAAAATGGTATGGCATGTGTTTTTTTTTTTTTTTTGCTGTTCTGGCACCATAGGGGCTTCCTAAATGCGACATGCCCCCCAAAAACTATTTCAGAAAAACGCCCGCAACGCTGCATCGGCGATCCGATCATCCAGTATGGAAGACAGAGGTCCCCTCACCTGCCTCCGCTGCCTTCCCGGTGTCTTCTGCTCTGATCTGCCTTCCCGCAGACCAGAGCAGAAGATGACCGATAATGCTGATCAGTGCTGTGTCCTATACATAGCACTGAACAGTATTAGCAATCGAGTGATTGCTATAAATAGTTCCCTGTGGGGACTATTAAAGTGTAAAAATAAAAGTTAAAAAAGTTAAAAAATAAAGTAAAAAAAAGTTTGAAAAACCCCTCTCCAATAAAAACGTAAATTGTCCCATTTTCCCTATTTCACCCCCAAAAAGTGTCAAAAAAATATTTTATATACATATTTGGTATCGCCGCGTGCGTAAATATCATAACTATTAAAATTAAATGTTAATGATACTGTATGTTGAACAGGAATGAACTTAAAAATAAAAAGAAATGTCCAAAATAAATGCTTTTTTTTATAACATTTTATTCCCAAAAAAATTAATAAAAAATTGATTAAAAGTTCTATATAAACAAATATGGTATCAATAAAAAGTACAGATCATGGAGAAAAAAATGAGCCCTCATACCGCCGTGTATACGGAAAAATGAAAAAGTTATAGGTCTTCAAATTAGGGGGATTTTAAACGTACTAACTTGGTTAAAAAGTTTTTTTAAGTGCAACATTAATAGAAAAGTATGTTATCATGGGTATCATTTTAATCGTATTGACCCAAAGAATAAAGAACACATGTCATTTTTACCGTAAATTGTACGGCGTGAAAACAAAACATTCCAAAATAAGCAAAATTGAGGTTTTCTTTTTAATTTCACCACACAAATAGTATTTTTTTGGTTTCACCATACATTTTATTGTAAAGTGAGTGATGACATTACAACAGACAACTGGTCGCGCAAAAATCAAGCCCTCATACTAGTCTGTGGATGAAAATATAAAAGAGTTATGATTTTTTGAGGAGGAAAAAACGAAAACGTAAAAATTTAATTGTCTGCATCCTTAAGGCCTCCAAATGGGCTGCATGCGTAAGGGGTTAAACCGCACGATCAATGGTGTATGTGCAAAAAAATTCCAAAGTCCAAAATAGTGTATTTCAATAAGTCCTATCAATGCAAAAATGGTACCGCTAAAAACTTCAGAGCATGGCGCAAAAAATGAGCCCTCATACTGCCCCATACACAGAAAAATAAAAAAGTTATAGGGGTCAGAAGATGACAATTTTAAACGTTTACATTTTCCTGCATGTAGTTATGATTTTTTCCAGAAGTACGACAAAATCAAACTTACATAAGTAGGGTATCATTTAAATGGACCTACAGAATAAAGATAAGGTATTATTTTCACCGAAAAATGTACTGTGTGGAAAAAGAAGCCCCCAAAAGTTACAAAATTGTGTTTTTTTGATTTTGTCTCACAATCATTTTTTTTTCTGTTTTTGGGTAAAATGACTGATGTCATTACAAAGTAGAATTAGTGGCACAAAAAATAAGCCATCATATGGATTGTTAGGTGCAAAATTGAAAGAGTTATGATTTTTTAAAGGTAAGGAGGAAAAAACGAAAATGCAAAAACGGAAAAACTCCGGGTCCTTTATGGGTTTAACTTGCATATAATGCGAGGCCTCCTGACTTGATATAAAATTGGAGATTTTCCTTAGGTGATGGAAAATATAGATTTTATGAAAGACAGAAGGCGAGCATTATCCCTCCCATTGTCCCACCCTTATGATGTTTTTTCTTATATATTTATTTTTCAGCTTATTAATACCCTCAGATGTGGAGCCAACATAGACTTCCCTCTTCAAGAGTCTTCTTCTAGATTTGATATCCAATTATCCACTACAAGTTTTTCCTCCTCAACAAGTTTCCTTCTCTACAGTCTGAAGCAGTGGATTTCTGTGAATTAGCTTCCAACCATCATTACAGACTGTTTTCAGTCCCTATTCCTTGACTCCCCATGAACTATATATAAGTTTATCAAGATTTACAAGTTTTTATGCTTTATCATAAAGAAAGAGGAATTTCGACAGTTACTCAGCACCATTATTACCTTGGGTGTTTACTGAATGGTTAATATGTTACACAGCACCTTTGGGTGTACCTATGTTCATACAAGTTTTTTTTCTTCATGTATGGTAAATGTTTTAACTATTTCACTGCGGTAGTTTTGCAGTAAAGAAGGATTTTGCATATAATGCTGACCTCCTGTCTTTCATAAAATCTATATTTTCCATCACCTAGGATAGGAAAATCTCCAATTTTACTGTATAAGTGGTCTTGCTTCTATAATTTAGTTCAACTCACATATTTTTCTGTTTGACTTTGAAATGTCTTTCAATAATGAGCAGTGATCTACAATGGAGCCTGTCAGCAAGTGATTATCCTACAGCACCACCAGAGGCACATGACATACAGTAGCATCCATTTTATGTCGCACTTTATGTCTTTATGTGCTTATATAGCTAACAGATAACGTTCTCATCATATATCCCTTATATCTAAAGCCCTCTCTAGTTTTTTAATCACTGGTTACCCTATCATAGAGAATCAGAGTCCATAGATAAATAGGAAACAGTGCATAATCTATAATAATGACAAAATATATCTGTACATTGTTTCCTCAAAGCTAAGAAGCGGGCAGTAAGTAAGGAATCTTATGGACCTAATTGTCCATGAAGCCTTCCTTGGCTTACGTATAGATGCAAATTTCACTTCTATGAGATTGTCGCAACAGCTTTGCAATTTACTTGCTGTACAAAATGTACAATGAATATGTTCATCACAGCATTGTGCTTACACCATCATTTACTATTTGGCTAGTAAGCTTATTAAACACGCCGCCAGCTGTCGGAGGATTTTAAGGATTTTGCTGAAAGTTGTGTTGGCATCTCCAAGCCCAGGAAATGCACAATAGAAATAGATTTGAAGTTCATTAATCTATTGCTTCTCATACTTTGGTATTTGGCTACTGATTTATTATGTAGATATCTGATGTGATACATTACTCTTATTCAGGTGGATTGAAGCTTAGGGTGTGTTGGTATTTGTAAGTCATTGTCAAAAATTGTGATACAATGCATTTAGAAAAAAAGTCATACATACTGACTATGCTTCATTGCAGACAGCAATAAATCCCCCACTTTTGGCTTTCATATGGTAAAAGATAGAAAACCTGACATGAAGTATAGCTCAGCATGTTTTATGGCCCACTCTTCCTAGCAAACTAGTTTTGCTATACCAAGCTTGCAATGGCATTATTCAAGTGGATGTAGTCATTGTAAATCTAAAACAAAATGAAGCACAATAATAGCCCAAGGAGAGAACATGAGTTGTGATCTTGCCCATCAATGACTTTACACGTTTTTTTTTTTAAACATTATTTTCATATATATATTATCTGTAAAATATGTGGAGATGAACAAATCTATAACACCAATAAATGAAACTGTAAGACAAAGACAGTTGTTAAAATGTTCTCTGTCAGCTAAAAACTGTTTTCATTTCTTCTTGATATACATTATGCCTTACAGTACAACTAGCACATCTATTTTATACAATGCCTTAAATGTGTTAGCATGGGACTAAATTTTGTAAACACAATGTACAGCTGAATAGTCTTATAATATTTATTTAGAATACTGGACTTACCATAGTCATGCTGTTGTAGTAGAAACCTTAAAACACAACAAATAAAATGAATTATATGGCAGACCCATCCTTGAAAAAAAATCAGAAATTTTCATATTAGCAGCTAATGTCTGCCGGTAATGAGGGACATCAGGGCTGGCTCCAATGTCTGTCATTTAGATGGTTAAATGCCGTGATCCATCATTATCATTGGAATTGTATTGACCCAGAGAATAAAGGTAGCATCTCAATTTTACCATATGGTAAATGTTGAAAAAATTATTGCCCCGCAAAATTGCGCACTGCCATATTTTTTCAATGTTGTCTTATATTTGTTTTTCTGGCTCTGTAATGCATTATGTGATAACATAACCAATGAAAATAACAACTTTTCCAGCTAAAAATAAGCCCTAATAAAATGTTGTCACTGGAAAAATAAAAAGTTATGGGTCTTAAAATGTGAGGAGGAAGAAAAGGTAAGCCAAAAAAAAAATCTTTTGCTGGGTCATGAAGGGGTTAATAGTTTAGAAATTTCGGTGTATGACAATACTACAGATGTTTATATTCATTTTTGTTTCATTAAAAAAAATGGGAAAAGGGGGTGATATTAACATTTAGTAGGGGAGGGGCTTATTCACATTTCTAAACTAATAAAAAAAAAAAAATGTATTATAATTTTTTAGTACCCAAAGAGAACAATTGCATGTAGCCTTTCAGTTGCAAACACTGAACAATACTGCGCACTATGGCACTCCATGATTACAAGCTGCTGAGGCTGCCTGCAGAGTTGTAGTGCCGAATGGATGGAATAGAAGCAGGTAGAGACCCTTCACCCTTCCTCTCAGCTGATCGAGATTCTCCAATTTGCTGCGGTGGTCCCAGCTCCACTGAGCTACCCAAAACAGACTTCTGGCCCTTTAGATGACAAAATCAACTACTCTACCAATCCTCCTCAACTACGCTACCCATCCTTCTTGTGGGCACCACACTTAAACATGTTGGCATATTATACAGGTAAAACTTAGAATATTGCGCAAAGTTCATTTCTTTCAGTAATGCAACTTAAAGGGTGAAACTAACATATGTGAGAGACTCATTACACGCAAAGCGAGATAGTTCAAGCCGTGATTTGTCATAAGTGTGATGATTATGGCTTACAGCTCATGAAAAGCCCCCCCCCCCCCAATTACTAGGATTTAAGTTGCATTAATGAAATACAATGAACTTTTGCACAATATTCAAATTTTTGTAGTTTCACCTGTATATAGTGATAGAAAGCAGGTAAAAAATAGTTGTGAAAAAAAAATGTGGTACTTTGTTATTCAGAAGAATTTATGTTATACATTGATCCCTCAACTTACAATGGCATCAACATACAATAGTTTCAACATGCAATGGTCTTTTCTGGACCATTGTAACTTGAAACCAGACTCAATTTAGAATGCTACAGACAGTCCAGATCTGTGAAACATGTCAATGGCTGGAAGAACTGACCAATCAGAATTGCCATTTCTCTGGTAAAACCCCTGTATACCTAAAGTGCATACACTGACTGGCTGTCTGGTAGCGCCCACTACAGTACAGGGAGGTACTACATGTTCTGTACTACTCTTTTCCTGTGCCAGGGTTATTTACAGCTTCAAGAAAATTTTTCTCACTTCCATTTATAAGGACTTGCCTTATCTGTATTAGTTATTTACTTGTTTAATCTTAACTTTTTCCTATTTTGGATGACATTTTGGGGCTTCAGAACAAATTACCAGGTTTCCATAGAGTCATGGGCCGGCATTTATCAATGTATGTGTAAGTGAAGCATTTTGTACCCTTTTTTTTGTGTGCTGGTAATGTGTAGGAGAACCAAATTCATTAATTGGTAACAGAGCATTTGATAAATTTTGTGCAGGTCACATTTTCTGATATTTCTTTCGTCACATACACCAAAAAGCTAAGCTAAGTCTGGGCTGGTGTAGTTTTAGATACTTTTCAGTGGCTTTGTGCCTTTTTTGCACCTTTTCACAAAAAGGCACAGTTCATAAAACCCTTCCATATCATGTGTATTGCCAAAATCAGTGAATTGCCACTCAAAATCAGCAGAAAGGTGTAATCCAAAAGGAGCAAAAAAGGCGCAAATGAACCCTGCTTGCGCCTTTTTTTGTGCCTTTTGTAGACACAAAAAACAGTCTAAAGACAATGATAAATGTCGGCCATGGTCTCAACATACAATGATTCCAACATACAATGGTTCCAACATACAATGGTCATTCTGGAACCAGTTATTATTGTAACTTGAGGGACCACTGTAAATCTATGCATGCATGACCTAAGAATTCTGTCTTTCCAAACCACAGCTTTACTATAAATGTTCTGCTGAAACCCTCATTTTAAAATATTAAATTAAGTGAGATACAACATACCAAGTAATAATTTTTCTCTTGTGAATATAAAGCAGTATGCATATTCAGGTGTGATTTTTATTATTTTTTTTTTTACATTTACATGTATAATATGGTTATGCTGAAGGTTATGTTTTTATAAATTTCACTTCTGCATGAGATACTTTATAAAACCAGCAAACACTATTGTGCCTTCATATAAGTGCTGTATTATTGTATTTAAACTTCCACAGTATTGAGGTACTGTATATTATTATTCATTTCTATTTGTACAATGTACATTTACTTATTATTTGCCAAGAGAGTGTCCTTTATGTGTGCATTGGAGGCTACTAAAATTTCAGAATCTGTAGCATTCAGTAAACACTGACCTTACAGTTATAATGTTCGATTTTTGACTCTAGGTATTTTGTTACATTTAAAAATGTTGATTTTATATCAAGACAAGAGGCTCGCATTTCAATTCTTTCTTTACTGTTAAAACATATAGCAGTAACATTTAAACATATATTTGAAAAGAAAAAACTTGTTCACACAGGTGTAACCTCACAGGTAGTACAACCAAGAATGCTAGGTATGAACTAGCCAATAGTAGCCCAGGTCTGTCTATATAGTGTCTTGTCAGGTAAAATTATCCCTCTTTCTTTACTGCTACCAGATAAGTATAACCACTGTTACCTATAGTACTGTGCTTCCTTATTCTGTATTATTAACGTCATTAATATTGTTATCATCTCACTACATTATCCTGTTATACTTCTGTTATACCAACCCCTCTCCTTATCAGTCCCGGTGGTCCAGTACTCCCGGAGGTCTCCATTACCTTCCCGATCTTATCCCTCCCCTTACCCCTCTCCTTATCAGTATCCGTTACTTACCACTCTACTTCTCTCCGCTATACCGCTCAGCCGGGCGTCGCCAGTCCCCCGCAATCGTCGCCACCACTGTTCGCGCGCGCGAGCGCGTCCCCGTTCACTTCTCGCGATAATTGGCCGGCTGGTTATCAGCTGTTCCTTCCCGCGCCACACTCAAACGCCTCAGACATCTCCAGGACGGAGCAAAAAAGGCGCAAATGAACCCTGCTTGCGCCTTTTTTTGTGCCTTTTGTAGACACAAAAAACAGTCTAAAGACAATGATAAATGTCGGCCATGGTCTCAACATACAATGATTCCAACATACAATGGTTCCAACATACAATGGTCATTCTGGAACCAGTTATTATTGTAACTTGAGGGACCACTGTAAATCTATGCATGCATGACCTAAGAATTCTGTCTTTCCAAACCACAGCTTTACTATAAATGTTCTGCTGAAACCCTCATTTTAAAATATTAAATTAAGTGAGATACAACATACCAAGTAATAATTTTTCTCTTGTGAATATAAAGCAGTATGCATATTCAGGTGTGATTTTTATTATTTTTTTTTTTACATTTACATGTATAATATGGTTATGCTGAAGGTTATGTTTTTATAAATTTCACTTCTGCATGAGATACTTTATAAAACCAGCAAACACTATTGTGCCTTCATATAAGTGCTGTATTATTGTATTTAAACTTCCACAGTATTGAGGTACTGTATATTATTATTCATTTCTATTTGTACAATGTACATTTACTTATTATTTGCCAAGAGAGTGTCCTTTATGTGTGCATTGGAGGCTACTAAAATTTCAGAATCTGTAGCATTCAGTAAACACTGACCTTACAGTTATAATGTTCGATTTTTGACTCTAGGTATTTTGTTACATTTAAAAATGTTGATTTTATATCAAGACAAGAGGCTCGCATTTCAATTCTTTCTTTACTGTTAAAACATATAGCAGTAACATTTAAACATATATTTGAAAAGAAAAAACTTGTTCACACAGGTGTAACCTCACAGGTAGTACAACCAAGAATGCTAGGTATGAACTAGCCAATAGTAGCCCAGGTC
This sequence comes from Hyla sarda, assembly GCF_029499605.1. Taxonomy (NCBI): domain Eukaryota; kingdom Metazoa; phylum Chordata; class Amphibia; order Anura; family Hylidae; genus Hyla; species Hyla sarda. Next base: position 195,410,521 of record NC_079192.1, on the reverse strand, counting down.
TGTCTATATAGTGTCTTGTCAGGTAAAATTATCCCTCTTTCTTTACTGCTACCAGATAAGTATAACCACTGTTACCTATAGTACTGTGCTTCCTTATTCTGTATTATTAACGTCATTAATATTGTTATCATCTCACTACATTATCCTGTTATACTTCTGTTATACCAACCCCTCTCCTTATCAGTCCCGGTGGTCCAGTACTCCCGGAGGTCTCCATTACCTTCCCGATCTTATCCCTCCCCTTACCCCTCTCCTTATCAGTATCCGTTACTTACCACTCTACTTCTCTCCGCTATACCGCTCAGCCGGGCGTCGCCAGTCCCCCGCAATCGTCGCCACCACTGTTCGCGCGCGCGAGCGCGTCCCCGTTCACTTCTCGCGATAATTGGCCGGCTGGTTATCAGCTGTTCCTTCCCGCGCCACACTCAAACGCCTCAGACATCTCCAGGACGGTTGCTCCCCTCATAGCTGCCTTCCTCACAACCATAGTATATCCCTTACTGTCAGTGTCCTTTTAAGGACATTATAAGTTATTTTGTGCAGCCATTATCATTGCTATATTCCATTATTAGTTAATTACTTTGGAGTACCTATAATTTAAATATATTATTATTATTATTTACCACATAATGTCTTCTGACCAAAGTCAAAATGCCCCATTATCTAAGGACCAGATACAGGAATTAGTAGACCAATCTGTATCTAGGTCTGTACAATCAGCGGTTCATAATGCAATGTCTACCATGCATGAATCCATGGCTAAATCAGTTGCTATGCTGGTTTCCCAAATGATGGCACATAAATCTCATCAATCTAAATTACTTCAGAAAGATATTCCCAGAAAAAGTCTATAAAAAAAAAGGCATGTTGATACTAACGACCTCCCTCATAGTAGACCTAAGAAGGGACATTTTATTAATGAAGGTCAGGATTATTAAGTAGGCTTACCTCAGAGTAGCCATACTTCAGATGCCTGTACGCTGCATCCCAAACCCTCTACCTGAGAGGAGCAAAATGTTAATCGGGTTAATAACGCCTCTAATCAGCCACAAATAACTACTCATGATGAAGATTTTGATATTGATGATGAGGTTTCTAACAATTCAGATAATTCAGAATCTTATGACCCCTCTTATAACCCTGATGTAGAGGGAGATGATGCAAATAATGATGATAATTTCACTGGGGATTCATCTAATATAGATCATAATATACTGGATAGCTTTGGTGTCCCATTTTTTAATACATCCCATATTATTCATCCCAGATCGGGAGACTGGACACCTAACCCCCAGATAGATAAATTCATTGCTTTCTGGTTAAAAAAGGGTCTTGACAACAAGACTCGTAATAAACTAAAGGCAGAATGCCCCAGACCCTCAATTTCTGGTGCTAATACCACTACACCAGAATTAGATCCCATAATTGTCAGATATTTACAAAAGTCTGTGAAAAACCCTAAGAAAGGTAAAGATCGCAGCTTTAAGCTGTGTCAGGACAGATTATTGGATCTGTTAGGTCCCATTGCTAAAATGCCGGACCTCACTGAAAACGCAGCTGTTTCTGGCACTCCTCTCGATGTCGAAACTATGAGAGGCTGGACCCAACGCACTATGTGCATATTTAGGAATGTAAATCAGGCCCTCTGCACAGAGAGGAGAAGAGCGGTTCTAATGAAATTAGACCCACAATTATCACATTTAGCCCCTTCGGAGTCTGCCAATCCCAACGATAGTTTATTATTTGGGGATCAATTTATTAAAGAAATCTCCAAATATGTTGGATTATTTTCCTCCCTGGATAAGGCCCAGAACTCTATAAAAAAGGTTTTGTCCAACAAGGTTTTTGCCAGGGCCGGAAGAAGCAGTGCCCAGTATAGAAGTCAACATAGAGGCCCCTTCCACCAAGACAGAAGCTCCTTCCCTATCCATACACCCCAACCTAACCCCTTCTTCCTGTATCGTGGACGCCCATGGAGGACTCGAGGACAAAGGGGTGTCAACCGTTCCAGACCTTCAGGTAAGATACCCGTTTCCAATTTTTTCCCATCTTCCAGTAGGAGGACGTCTCCTACATTTTTTTCCAAAATTGGCAAACAATATCCTCAGACCAATGGATATTAAATACAGTGAAAGGCTACCAAATAGAATTTGTCTATCTTCCTTTTCAGGATCTCCTTCCTCACCCGATTCAATTTTCCAAACCAGATCAAAATCTTGTGGAAACGGAGATACTAGAACTCTTTTCCAAAAAAGCCATTTTTTAGGTTCCAATAAATTCGACAGGTTTCATCAGCAATCTTTTCCTTGTAAAGAAAAAAGACGGAGGCTTCAGACCTGTCATCAATTTAAAGACTTTGAACAACTTTGTCCGATATCAACATTTCAAGATGGAAGGCATTCATTTGTTGAGAGATCTACTGTTACCAGACGATTGGCTGGTAAAGATAGATCTCAAAGATGCCTATCTGACAGTTCCCATCCATCCTTCCTCTCAAAAATGTCTTCAATTTATATGGAACAACACCAAATGGCAATTCAGTTGTCTTCCTTTTGGCCTATCTTCCGCCCCATGGTGCTTCACCAAATTAATGAAGCCAGTGATTTCCACTCTACGTTCTCGAGGAGTCCGACTCATCATTTATCTGGACGACATCCTCATTATGGCCAACTCCCTTTCAATGGCTTATCGTCACATGAATTGGACAATTTCCCTCCTAAATTTCCTGGCATTTCTTATCAATTACGACAAGTCCATTCTAGTCCCTACAAAGGAACTGGAATTCCTAGGTTTTGTCATCAATACTCATACAACTCTGTTGAGTCTCCCCTCCAAAAAATAAAAAACCATCAGGAGGGAGATTCATTCAATATTGAACAAGAATCTCATATCATTACGTTCCATAGCTCGCATTGTGGGTCTGCTCTCAGCTTCAATTCAGGCAATCTTCCCGGCCCCATTACATTACAGAGCGCTTCAACGTTTAAAGATCAAACACCTCAGAGAAGGATTACAATATTCAGACGAAATTACTCTGTGTGCAGAAGCCAAAGAAGAACTTATTTGGTGGCTTTAACACATTCAGGAATGGAATGGAAAAGCAATTTTTCATTCCAAACCGGATCTGATCATGGAATCGGATGCCAGCCTGATAGGTTGGGGAGCCCGATGTGGTCAATCATCAACAGGAGGCAAATGGTCCCCTGCAGAAACTACTTTACATATCAACTGCCTGGAACTTTTAGCAGGCTTTTTTGCTCTTCAGAGTTTTGCAAAAAACTCGTCAGATTGCTGCATCCTCTTGCGGTTGGACAACATTTCTGCTGTCCAATACATCAATCGCCTAGGAGGGACGAACTCAAAGACTCTTGCCAACATTGCCAAGAAACTGGCATTTCTGTTTAGACAGAAACATATCTCTGAGAGCAGAATATCTTCCAGGCCTTTCCAACACCGTAGCAGACTGGAACTCAAGATATCTCACAGACTCCAGCGACTGGAAACTAGATCCTACAGTCTTTCAACAGATCAATCTTCTCTGTGGTCCTCTACACTTAGACCTTTTTGCCTCACGTTTCAACCACCAACTACCTCTCTTTTTCAGTTGGTGTCCAGATCCCCTAGCTCTGGGAGTGGATGCTTTTCTTCAACCTTGGCCAAACCAAATTCTCTATGCCTTCCCCCCTTTCAGATTAATCCCCAGAGTACTCCTGCAAGCTTCACTTCAAGAGACCACATTAGTCTTAATTACTCCATGGTGGACATCCCAATCTTGGTTCCCCCATGTTCTCAGGATGCTAATAGACTTTCCCAGGATTCTTCCGTAACAATTTTTCTGTTTAGTTTTACTATTTAAAAAAAAGAAAACTGTATGATGGCTCATTTCTTTGCAATGTGATCTGTAGTTTTTTTGTATAATTTTATTCCCTTCTTTCTGATATGTAATGTCACCAAAAATCAGCAAAAGGGATGAGCGAATCGAACCTGACGAATCCGAATTCATTACGAATTTCAGGAAAAAATCGATTTCCTTCATTAAACTACATTTAGTGCGGCTCCAGGGCATCTAAAATGGCGGATCCACATGTGAGGACATGGGGAAAGGAATCCTGGAAAGGCGGGAACAAGCGTAGGTGGGATGACCCTGAATCACATGCAGGCTGCAGCCTATTAGCAGCAAGTCCCCCTTATGATGTCACAGCCCTATATAATCAGCAGTCATATTGCGGCCAGTCACTTCAGCCTCTAACTGCAGAGAGATAGAAAGGGACAAACAGCGCTGTGTGTGGCACAGAAAAGCTTTTTCCAGCAGCGATTAACCTCCTAGTCAAGTCAGCATTCTGTTGCACAGAGAGAGGGACAGAGAGCAGTGTGTGTTTAACAGAAAAGCATTCTTACTGCAGTGATTTATCTCCTAGTCATTGTCTACAGCGAGTAGTGTGTTGCACAGAAGAACAGCAGCGATTCAGCTCTGGCACAAATCCTGCCTAGAAGCACTGATAGGGAAGGGAGTGAGATTGAGAGAGAAAGTGCAATTTTGGGTGAAGTACACAGAGACTGTGTACTGTAGTTCATTTTTCTGCCCTCATAAGTGCATAGCACATACATACATCTAAGCGGTGTACTATTTTGTTCCTGTTAAAGTCTCAAGAGCCTAGATACCGTGAAAGGCCAGGCAAAAGTACTCACCGGCTGGTGTTGTGCACAAATACTTTTTTTAGCGTACCATAGTGTATTTTTCTGCCCTCATAACATGACATGTGTTGGAAACGATGGCTGGTCAGGGCACTGTAGATGTGGCACCTACATCTCACAGCCACATGAGCCCTGTGGGGGCTGAACTGGAGGAGGAATAGGAGTGGGAGGGGCACAGTGGAGCACAGTTTAGGTTTCGCAAAATGGGCGGTTTTTCTAGTCATCTGACAGGAGAGGAGGAGCGGGATCAGTCAGAGGTGCTAGATGGTTATGAGGAAGGCGAGACAGAGAACCCAGACACACCGTGGCAGTATGCAGTGGAGATAGAGGCAGGGAGTCCCTCCGAGTCACTTGCACAAATGGCACAATGCATGCTCAGTTGCTTGAGTAGTGACCACATACGTTCTGGCTCTCCACCTTATTGGACCCTTGCTTGTGGCACAAAATGGGGCCCTTTTTTACAACCACTGAGAGGGAGGACAAACTGACCTACTACAGAGACAGCCTACGTAGTCAGTTGGACGATGCCTATCAGTGCTATTGTCCATTCTCTCTCAGGTCTGACTCGGGGGGCCCTCTGTGCTCACCTTCCACTGCCATGGCTGCTGGGGAGGGGTGGGGTGGCACGAGCAGTACCATCTCCATCAGCAGCAGCCTGAGTCTGCAGTCACTGATGAGTTCCTTTCTTCACCTGCATAGTGAAGCAACTCATCAGCAGCAGGTAGACCTGGAGCAGAACCTGAACCAGCAGGTGGTGCATACCTTGACATGCCCATGCCAACAAACCTTGAAGATCTGCTGGTCTTCTGGGCAGCCAAACTTGATTTGTGGCTGCAACTAGCAAAGCTTGCCCTGGAAAAGCTGTCCTGCCCGGCCAGTAGTGTGCCATGAGAGCGGGTGTTTAGTGCGGCGGGGGCCATAGTCACCCCAAGGAGAACTCGTCTGTCCACGAAAAATGTGGAGAGACTGACCTTTGTGAAGATGAGTCAGGCATGGATCAGCCAGGATTTCCACCCACCAATGCCTGATGCATCAGAGTAGATTGACCATGGTGCCACACCAACATTCCTCCGCATCAGACCTTTTTTTACCCACCTTCGTCACCGGGTACTGGTATTGCCACCCACCGCTCCAGGCTGTCTCCTTCTGCCACCACCTGTTCTCCTCATGCTGCCGCACCTCCAGGCTGTGTCATTCATCCACCATATGTTCTCCTCATGCTGCCACAAACTCCAGGCTGTGTGATTTAGCTACTATATGGCCTTCTCATGCTGCCGCAAACCCCAGGCTGTGTCATTTCACCATTATATGGTCTAGCTACCATAAAACTTCAATTTAAAATTTAAAATTCATCTTTTAATCCTCGGAATTGTGAAGCCCTATTGTCTCCTAATGCTGTCGCCAACTCTAGGCTGTGTCATTCAGACACTATATGGTCCCCTCATGCTGCTTGTACATTACTAAAACATTTTTAAAGGGGTTATCCAGGAGAATTTTTTTTTTTGTATATATCAACTAGCTCCAGAAAGTTAAAGAGATTTGTAAATTACTTCTTACTTACTTAATCCTTTCAGTACTTATGAGCTTCTGAAGTTAAGGTTGTTCTTTTCTGTCTGAGTGCTCTCTGATGACACGTGTCTTGGGAACCGCCCAGTTTAGAAGATGTTTGCTATGGGGATTAGCTTTTAAACTGGGTGGTTCCCGAGACACGTGTCATCAGAGAGCACTTAGACAGAAAAGAACAACCCTAACTTCAGAAGCTCATAAGTACTGAAAGGATTTAGATTTTTTAATAGAAGTAATTTACAAATCTGTTTAAATTTCTGGAGCCAGATGATATATATATATATATATATATATATATATATATATATATATATATAAAAGTTTTTTTCCTGGATAACCCCTTTAAGGTAGAACTAGCGACCATAAATCTTCAATTTGAAATTGAAAAGTCATCTTTTAATCTTCTGGATTGTGAAGGCCTATTGTATCCTCATGCTGTCGCCAACTCCAGGCTGTGTCATTCAGCCACTATATGGTCTCCTCATGCTGCTTGTACATTACTTAAACATTTTTAACGTAGCACTAGCTACCATAAATCTTCAATTTAACTTTGAAAATTCATATTTTTATCTTAGGGATGTGAGGCCCTATGGTCTCTTCATGCTGCCGCCAACTCCAGACTGTGTCATTCAGCCACTATATGGTCTCCTCATGCTACTCGGACAGTACCTAAACATTTTTATGGTAGCACTAGCTATCATTAATCTTCAATTTGAATTTGAAAATTCAAGTTTTTATATTATGAATTGTGAGGTTCTATGGTCTCCTCATGCTGCCGCCAACTCCAGGCTGTGTCATTCAGCCACTATATGGTCTCCTCTTGCTGCTGCCAATTCCAGGCTGTGTCATTCTGCTAGATTATGGTCTCCTCATGCTGATGCTATCTCTAGGCTCTGTCATGTTACACCATGTTACATATGACTCCTTGTTTGATTTGGTCTTTTGCAACCACGTTTTATTATTAAATCTTAAATTTTAATTTTTAAAAATCGAGAGATGACAATGAACCATAGCTGATTAAATGAAACATTTGCACTTTCACAGTCAGGGGGTGCTGAGAGGCAGGGGCTGGAACAGGTGGTATCTCACCTGGCAGAGGACCACCAGCTCGACGCTCACTAGAATGGGTACTCAAAAATTTTAATAAATTCAAATTAAATAAAAATTACATAGAAATTATCTTTATTCTCTTCAATTTTGATGCCATATGACTCTCTGCTGCCTCATCAGACACTCTGCATCAGGGATTCTAATATTGATGCCTGTAATCTATATGTCATACTGAAGAACAGTATTAATTCACTAACACAGCACACTTTCTATGAGTGTTAGGACAAGGCAAAGTATTCTACACCCCTATTGAGGCTATATGGTCTCCTCATGCTTCCACCACCTCCACGCTGTGTCATCGAGCCACTATATGTTCTTTTTATGCTGCCGCCATTTCCATGCTGTGTCATTCAGCCATTATATGGTCTCCTCATACATTATATGGTCTCCACCTCCAGGCTCTTTCATTGTGCCGCTCTGCGACAGTGATTCTAATAGCTACGCCTCTGATCTGCATGTCATATTGAATAACAGTATTATTTCACTAACCCAGAACACACCCTATGCGTGTTACAGCAAGGCAAAGTGTTCTACACCCCTATTGAGCCTCTCTGCAGGCCAGAAATAGCCACTTTTTAATAGTGATTCACCACGAATAAATTCGGACTGAACCACATTTTTTGGGAAAAACCTCGCGAATTGGCCGAATCAAATTTTTCAAAAATTTTTTCATCTCTAATCAGCAACTCTGGCATTAGCTCTTTTTTTATTCACACCATTCACTTTTTAATAGTTTGGACAATTTGACGAGAAAATATGGATTGCCAATTTACCAGTACAGCCTGCCTATGGCTTGAAGATACTATCATGATCTGTCACAGCAGCCACAAAGGCATAGAAAAGGCCTTGGGCTGACATAACAACTAATTGGCTTCAAGAAATAGCATTGCAGGGGAGCTGATCGGACCCCCAAACCACCAATGATCCATAACATAATTGTATAGATGCTACAATTGCTCTTTATTATGGTATATAAACAGTTAAATAGCAGGTATTGGTCAGATATCTGATGTCGATCATTGACGGAGATTGACAGCTGCAGATAGCAGCTGGCACCCACCAAGTATAAATGGGCTGCCCCTCCTGAGTGCACGAGATACTTCACCACTGGACCCATAAGTTAACTATGATGTATTGGTCAGGAGGGGGTTAAATATGCCACAGGTCCTATTAAAAAAAAATAAAAAATTCTGTTGTTTTCGGTCAAAACGTATGAAACAGAGTGGTGTGAACATAGCATTGCTCTCTTTGTATGGCCAGCCTTTTTAAATTTGTACTTACTGTAGAATCTGGAGATAGTTTAACATGTCAATTTACTAACTTTGTTCTTAACCAAAATACATTCATTTCTTTGAAACATAGTCCCAATTGTTTTTCTCCATATGTTTATATAATAAACATGGCTTCTGTGAAACAACTTATGCCATGTTGGTTGAAATTGATTCAGTCCCCTCTAGGCTTGCCTCAAATACATATGCATATACCACTTTACATATCATTACAATATATTTACCCGTAAGCTGTAAGCAAACATTTTTTATAAATATCATGAATTCATAAATATGTATTTGAACACATTAGTATAAAAAAACTCCCATTATAGTCCATTATAGTCATGTATACATAAAACAGCATAGTGTAGTATAATGTAGATTTGAAACAACTTACATTGACACATCCATTATGTGAATTTTCTGATAGTAAGTTGCTTAAAGAGCCTGCAAAGTCTATAATTTAACACAATAAATGTCGCTATAGACCATACAACACATTTCTATAGTCTATAGGCACTGTTACATTTCTGAAACATTTATGTTAAACTATTAAAACATTTTAGCTCAATAACAAACTAAACCATATGGCTACATAGATCTCTCTTACAATCTTGATTGAAGGATATCAAAGGATATAATAACTTTTCACTTCGGAGTGACACAGTTTTGTGGCAAGGGTGGAGATGAGGAATATTTTCTCATTTTGATCCATGACACAAAAAAGTGTTCAGTAGACTTTGGCGATACTAATCAAAAGTTTGGTCCGAACTTAAAAAAGGTACTTCGGTGGCAAACATTATATATATATATATATATATATATATATATATATATATATATATATATAGTTTTTTGGAATACAGCCACTGCAGTTTTTGAGCCAAAGCCAGAAGTGTATTCAAAAGGAATAGTACATATAAAGGAAGGACTTATACTTATCCTCCCTTATGGATCCACATGTGACTTTGGCTCAAAAACTGCAGTGGCAGTATTCCAAAAACTGCAAGAAAAAAAGTGGAAACTTAGCCTAAATGACTTCTATTAAAAAGGCTTAATGCTTTCAGATGCTGTATACTAAAGAGGAAGTTGAGTTTTTCTTTTCTGTCTGACCACAGTGCTCTCTGCTGACACCTCTGTCTATGTCAGGAACTGACGAGAGCAGAAGCAAATCCCCATAACAAACCTCTTCTGCTCTGTAAAGTTCCTGACACGGACAGAGGTGTCAGCAGAGAGCACTGTGGTCAGACAGAAAAGAACAACTCAACTTCCTCTGTAGTATACAGCAGCTGATAAGTACTCGAAGGATTAATATTTTTTTAATAGAAGTCATTTACAAATCTGTTTAACTTTCTGGCACCAGTTGATTTGAGAAAAAAAAAAAAATTTCCACCAGAGTACCCATTTAAAGAAAAGGTTGGTTGAACCTGGTAAAATGGTGTCAGTGCCGTGTGAGAATCCAAGAAGGAAGGAGTAACATGTAGCCTTAGGCTAGTTTCAGACTACGGAATCTCCGGGCAGAAAATTTTCGCCCGGAGATTCCGAGTGCGGCCAGCGCTGACTGAATCAGTCGGCGCTAGGAGCGGGCGGACACTGCAGTCTCCAATAGACTGCAATGTGTTTCGCGCAGATTTCCACCTGAAGAAAGAGTAACCCCTTTCTTCAGGCGGAAATTTCCAAGCGGATTTTCCGTTCACAAATTTCGCTTCACAAATTCCGAAGTGTGAATTTGTGAACAGAAACCCATTCACTACACTATACATTTTAGCAAGCGGAATTTCCGCCTGCAATTTCAAAGAGGAATTGCAGACGGAAATTCCGTAGTCTGAACCAAGCCTTAGGGTATCACAGAAAACCTTGCAAGTAGGATGAAGGATCACTTGATAATGCCTTGTATACAGCTTTTATTCACACAGCTACAGTGGCCATTTTACGGGGAGCAGCTGTAAAGAGCAGATCTGTGTAAGGAACAGTGGGGAAGATTTATCAAAACCTGTGCAAAGGAAAAGTTGCCCAGTTGTCCATAGCAACCAATCAGGTTGCTTCTTTCACTTTGCAGAGGCCTTGCTAAAAATGAAAGAAGCGAGCTGATTGGTTGCTATGGGCAAATGGGCATTTTTTGCTCTGTTTTGCATTGTTTTAATTTTGATAAATCTCCCCCAGTGTGAGCAGTATGTTCCTAACAGCCCAGTTAGAATTAAGATCATCGCATTATACAATAATGCTGCATTTGTTGTGTTAGAGCAAAATCTGTGTCATTGTTAAGTGTGCCAGTTTTTTTCATTTGTGGTACACTTAGGGGAAAAAGCAGTGAAAGCAAGGGTTTGGTGTCACTTTTGAGCACATTTGTTTGAAAAATATATTGAGGTGTGCCAGGCCAGGCACACAAATGTAGTGGATAAGGGAAAAAATTGACCCATGCATCAGGCGCTGTTTTCGGATTTCCAATATAAATTGGATTGGCATCTGAGGAAGGAGGGTGCCACCTCCGAAACGTGTCATTGGTGTGCTAAATAAACATAGTACCTCATGGTACTTTAATGCTGCATTTGGATCTGAATCTTATTAATATTGGAAATCCGAACAGCGCCTGATGCATGAGTAAATTTTTTCCCTTATCCACTACACTTCACAGGACTGGACTCTCCATTCCCGTGACCCTTCGGGCTTCGCAGTTCACCTCCATCTTAACTAGTACCACTATACCTCGCTTCAGGGGTGATAAGCGCATTTTTACTTCAGTAAGTTGAGCGGCCATCCGCAAGGCTGGTGCAATCCAGCCACTCCTTCAGTCCCACCCCATTGTCTTGGGTAATACACGAGGCGCAGTCCCTCTCTTTTTGTCTTTTTCTAATAGGTAAGGCAGACAAATGGTTTGAGAAGATTGCAAAACTCATTAAAAAATATATTTTTTGACAATATTTCCAAACTATTTGTGTGCTACAACTAAACACTTTCATGCTGGAATATGCAAGTAAACACCTAAACAATCTGTTTGCAAAAATTAAATTTTTTGACAAATTGCTCCAACGTAAATTCAAGTATGCCAGTTTTTTTTTAATTAGTGGAACAGGAATTGGTTGGAAAAATCTATGCAGAGAGATATTTTTTGTCACTGGTGTCAGAGATGAGCCATCTTTTCAAAAGTGATGTTTCTTCAGGTCACATAGTTTAACCACACATTTACTCTGACTGTATTAGTTTAAAATGAATCAGAACTTTAAAAATCAGATGCAATATCTTAGACTTTGAGGCCATTTTCAGACGGCAGAATTTCCTTGTAGAATTCTGCGTGGAAATTCTCCTGAAATTCATTGCCCATAGACTTTATTGGGATTCCATTGTTCAATATACACATAGGGGGCAGAATAGGAGGAAAATACATTTGGTATTTAAGGCACTGCTGAATCAAGACATCGAGGAGAAAGAAGCCAGAGATTTTTTATATAAAGATCCTCAGCAGGACCATTTATTAGATATACCAAAATAATAAAACAGAGATGACATGTTTCAGGAGGAGCCTTCCCTTCCTTAGATCAGATGCATACAGAGTGCGTGTAGCAAACATATATAGTGAACAAACAAGATAAAGGAAAAGAAGCCGGTGTGAGGTGGTTTTTTGCTCCCCGTGAATCTTTGCGTCTGCTCCTCCCCCAGCTCTCCGAAGATTTCCGAAGCTAGAGCTGGGGGAGGGCAGAGCAAGGGGAGAGAGAAGTACACGCCCCCTCCCTCATCTCCCCTCCCTGAGCTCAGGACGGACATAGATCTCCACGGGGAGAAGTACACGCCCCCTCCCTCATCTCCCCTGCTTGAGCTCTGTCTGTTTTTACTGTATACGGACTGGGGATGTACTGCAGGGACTGGGAATAAATCTCTGATTGGGGATGATTTCTATGTGAGGAGGAGGGGGTCCCTGTTATGTGTGTGTGTGTAAGCTGAGAGTTATAATCCCTGTTAGGTGTGTGTGTATGCTGAGAGTTGTAGTCCCTGTTATGTGTGTATGTATGCTGCGAGTTAGTCCCTGTTAGGTGTGTGTGTGTGCTGGGAGTTGTAGTCCCTGTTTGGTGCGTGTGTGTGTGTGTGTGCTTGGAGTTGTAGTCCCTGTTATGTGTGTGTGTATGCTGGGAGTTGTAGTCCCTGTTATGTGTGTGTATGCTGGGAGTTGTAGTCCCTGTTATGTGTGTATATGTATGCTGGAAGTTGTAGTCCCTTTTAGGTGTGTGTGTATGCTGGGAGTTGTAGTTCATGTTCGGTATGTGTGTATGCTGGGAGTTGTAGTCCCTGTTAGGTGTGTGTATATCCTGGGAGTTGTAGTCCCTGTAAGGTGTGTGTGTGTATGCTGGGAGTTGTAGTCCCTGTTAGGTGTGTGTGTATGCTGGGAGTTGTAGTCCCTGTTAGGTGAGTGTATGCCAGTGGTTCCCAATGCTGGGAGTTGTAGTCCCTGTTAGGTGAGTGTATGCCAGTGGTTCCCAATGCTGGGAGTTGTAGTCCCTGTTAGGTGTGTGTGTGTATGCTGGGAGTTGTAGTCCCTGTTAGGGTTGTGTGTGTATGCTGGGAGTTGTGGTCCCTGTTAGGTGTGTGTGAGTATGCTGGGAGTTGTATTCCTTGTTAGGTGTGTGTTTGTATGCTGGGCGTTGTAGTCCCTGTTAGGTGTGTGTGTGTATGCTGGGAGTTGTAGTCCCTGTTATGTGTGTGTGTGTGTGTGTGTATGCTGGGAGTTGTAGTCCCTCTTAGGTGTGTGTATACCTGTGTTTTCCAACCATGTAATGCTGGGAGTTGTAGATTTGCAACACCTGGAGGCACCTTGGTTGGGAAACACTGGTGTATGCCCTGTAGAGGTGTGGTGAACTACAACTCCCAGGAGACTACAGAGGCAGCATGCTGGTGTTATACCACAGACTGAAGACTCCTGAATGACACATGCTGGAAGTTGTAGTCCCTTTTGTGTGTGTATACCAGTGTATCCCAACCAGGGCTGAATTATGTTAATGTTCTGTGTATAACGCAAGTTTCCTCGGGCTGCAAGGGGGGGGGGGGACGAACTGCATGGGCTGGCTTCTGCTCTTTCATTGGGTGTTTATTAGCCCCTTAAAGAGGACATGGAAATGAATGGGGTTTGTACAGGACATGAATATAGAGTTCATACTGGGAAGCAGAGATCCACGGGGTTCACACAGGAAAGCAGAGATGTATGCAGAGATGCACGGGGTTCATACAGGGAAGCAGAGATGCATGGGGTTCATACAGGGAAGCAGAGATGCACTAGGTTCACACAGGGAAGCAGAGATGCACGGGGTTCATACAGGGAAGCAGAGATGCACGGGGTTCATACAGGGAAGCAGAAATGCATGGGGTTCACACAGGGAAGCAGAGATGCACGGGGTTCATACAGGGAAGCAGAGATGTACGGGGTTCATACAGGGAAGCAGAGATGTACGGGGTTCATACAGGGAAGCAGAGATGCACGGGGTTCATACAGTGAAGCAGCAATGCAGGGGGTTCACACAGGGAAGCAGAAATGCACGGGGTTCCCATACAGGGAAGCAGAGATGCACGGATTTCATACAGGGAAGCAGAGATGCACGGATTTCATACAGGGAAGCAGATATGCACGGGGTTCATACAATGAAGCAGCGATGCACGGGGTTCACACAGGGAAGCAGAGATGCACGGATTTCATACAGGGAAGCAGAGATGCACAGGGTTCATACAGTGAAGCAGCGATGCACGGGGTTCACACAGGGAAGCAGAGATGCACGGGGTCCATACAGGGAAGCAGAGATGCACGGGGATCATACAGGGAAGCAGAGATGCACAGGGTTCATACAGGGAAGCCGAGATGCACGGGGTTCATACAAGGAAGCAGAGATGCACAGATTTCATACAGGGAAGCAGAGATGCATGGGGTTCATAAAGGGAAGCAGAGATGCACGGGGTTCATACAGGGAAGCAGAGATGCACTGGGTCCGTATAGGGAAGCAGAGATGCACGGGGTTCATACAGGGAAGCAGAGATGCACAGGGTCCGTACAGGGAAGCAGAGGTGCACGGGGTTCATACAGGGAAGCAGAGATGCACAGGGTTCATACAGGGAAGCAGAGATGCACGGGGTCCGTACAGGGAAGCAGAGATGCAGGGGGTTCATACAGGGAAGCAGAGATGCACGGGGTCTGTACAGGGATGTAGAAATGCACGGGGTTCATACAGGGAAGCAGAGATGCACGGGGTTCCTACAGGGAAGCAGAGATGCACTGGGTCTATACAGGGAAGCAGAGATGTACGGGGTTCACACAGGAAAGCAGAGATATACGGGGTTCACACAGGAAAGCAGAGATGCACGGGGTTCACACAGGAAAGCAGAGATACACGGGGTTCACACAGGGAAGCTGAGATGCACGGGGTTCATACAGGGAAGCAGAGATGCACAGGGTTCATACAGGGAAGCAGAGATGTACGGGGTCTATACAGGGAAGCAGAGATGGATGGGGTTCATACAGGGAAACAGAGATGCACGGGGATCATACAGGGAAGCAGAGATGCGCAGGGTTCATACAGGGAAGCAGAGATGCACAGGGTTTTTACAGAGGCCTTCATGTCAGCATTTATTGTACTGCAGCTGTGAGAGAAAATCATGTCAGGAGGGACGTTCAGGAGAAATAACACTGTAGCATGTACAGCTTCATCCAGGGGAAATTGAGAAGGAGGGGAAAACGGATTTTGGCGGCGGCCGCCAATTGAAATCTACACTTGCAGAATTCTGCAAGTGAAGTCTTAGATTAAATCATTAACCTCTCTAGGACCAAGGGCGTACCTGTAACTTTCAAAGACACTCTAGGCCTAACAACCTAACGGCCTCAGCAGAACCTAAACCGTGAGTTCTAAATTAATCCCCGCTAAAGCTATCGTGACTACTGGACCGCAACTAAATCCCTAAATCCAGTGGAACAACGCATTTAGGGATTATTAATCTAAATTGCTTAAGGTCCCAACCTTTGTCAATCTCCAAGAGAATTTGCATTTGTAGAGACTGTTCCTGTTGTGAAGTTTGCATAAAATCTTCAGTAAAAGATCAAACTGTTTTCAGCAAGCTCTCCGGTTGTGGACATTCAATTATTCTATACCTCCCTATCACTCTTGAGAAGAGTGGCGATAGGACAAGCATTACAGAGGAGCCCTCACCCTGGCGTTCCGAATAGCAAGGGCTAACTATACACCCTTTAGTCACTGCCCACTACACTCCCCATACCCTACTTCCCCAGGCTATCACATAATGATTTAATCTAAAACTCCACTTGCAGAATTCTGCAAGTGTAGATTTCAATTGGCGGCTGCTGCCAAAATCTGTTTTCCCCTCCTTCTCAATTTCCCCTTGATGAAGCTGTAGATGCTACAGAGTTATTTCTGCTGTACGTCCCTCCTGACATGATTTTCTCTCAAAGCTGCAGTACAATAAACGCTGACATGAAGACTACTGTACAAACCCAGTGCACCTCTGCTCCCTGTATGAACCCTGTGCATCTCTGCTTCCCTATATGAACCCCGTGCATCTCTGCTTCCCTATATGAACCCCGTGCATCTCTGCTCCCTGTATGAACCATGTGCATCTCTGCTTCCCTATATGAACCCCGTGCATCTCTGCTCCCTGTATGAACCCTGTGCATCTCTGCTTCCCTGTATGAACCCCATGCATCTCTGCTTCCTTGTATGAACCCTGTGCATCTCTGCTTCCCTGTATGAACCCTGTGCATCTCTGCTTCCCTGTATGATCCCCGTGCATCTCTGCTTCCCTGTATGAACCCTGTGCATCTCTGCTTCCCTGTATGAACCCTGTGCATATCTGCTTCCCTGTATGAACCCCGTGCATCTCTGCTTCCCTGTGTGAACCCCATGCATCTCTGCTTCCCTGTACAAACCCTGTGCATCTCTGCTTCCCTGTATGGACCTCGTGCATTTCTGCTTCCCTGTATGAACCCCGTGCATCTCTGCTTCCCTGTATGAACCCTGTGCATATCTGCTTCCCTGATGAACCCAGTGCATCTCTGCTTCCCTGTGTGAACCCCATGCATCTCTGCTTCCCTGTACAAACCCTGTGCATCTCTGCTTCCCTGTATGGACCTCGTGCATTTCTGCTTCCCTGTATGAACCCCATGCATCTCTGCTTTCCTGTATGAACCCCATGCATCTATGTTTCTCTTTATGAACCCCATGCATCTCTGCTTCCCTGTATGGACTCCGTGCATTTCTGCTTCCCTGTATGAACCCCGTATATCTCTGCTTCCCTGTATGAACCCCGTGCATCTCTGCTTCCCTGTGTGAACCCCGTGTATCTCTGCTCTCCTGTGTGAACCCTGTGTATCTCTGTTTCTCTGTATGAACGCTGACATAGAAATGCACAGGGTTCATACAGTGATCTTCATGTCCTGTACAAACCCCATGCATTTCTAAGTCCTCTTTAAGGGGCTAATAAACACCCAATGAAATAGCAGAAGCCAGCCGTGCAGTTCGTCCTCCCCTTGCAGCCAGAGGAAACCTGCATTATACACAGCACACACACACACACATATATATATATATATATATATATATATATATATATATATACAGCGTTATACACAGCACACTAATATATATATATATATATATATATATATATATATATATATATATATATATATATATATACAGCGTTATACACAGCACACTAACATAACTCAGCCCTGGTTGGGATACACTGGTATACACACACAAAATGGACTACAACTCCCAGCATGTGTCATTCAGGAGCCTTCAGTCTGGGGTATAACACCAGCATGCTGCCTCTGTAGTCTCCTGGGAGTTGTAGTTCACCACACCTCTACAGGGCATACACCAGTGTTTCCCAACCAGGGTGCCTCCAGGTGTTGCAAATCTACAACTCCCAGCATTCCCTGGTTGGGAACCACTGGCATACACACACCTAACAGGGACTACAATTCCCAGCATACACACACACACACCTAACAGGAACTACAACTCCCAGCATACGCACACACCTTACAGGGACTACAACTCCCAGGATACACACACACACACTCACACACCTAACAGGGACTACAACTCCCAGCATACACACATACCTTACAGGGACTACAACTCCCAGCATACACACATACACACACCAAACAGGGACTACAACTCCCAGCATACACACACCTAACAGGGACTACATTTACGAGCATACACACACACCTAACATGGACCACAAATCCCAGCATACACACACACACACACACACCTAACAGGGACTACAACTCCCAGCATACACACACACACCTAACAGGGACTACAACTCCCAGCATACACACACACCTAACAGGGACTACAACTCCCAGCATACACACACACCTAACAGGGACTACAACTCCCAGCACACACACATACCTTACAGGGACTACAACTCCCAGCATACACACATACACACACCTAACAGGGACTACAACTCTGAGCATACACACACACACCTAACAGGGACTACAACTCTGAGCATACACACACACACCTAACAGGGACCACAAATCCCAGCATACACACACACATCTAGCAGGGACTACAACTCCAAGCATTCCCTGGTTGGGAACCACTGGCATACACACACCCAACAGGGACTACAACTCCCAGCATACACACACCTAACATGGACTACAACTTCCAGCATACACACACACACACACACACACACACACACACTCCTTACAGGGACTACAACTCCCAGGATACACACACACATAACAGGGACTACAACTCCCAGCATACACACACACACGCACACCTAACAGGGACTACGACTCCCAGCATACATACAGGCACCTTACATTGACTACAACTCCTAGCATACACACACATAACAGGGACTACAACTCCCAGCATACACACACATAACAGGGACTACAACTCCCAGCATACACACACCTAACAGGGACTACAACTCCCAGCATACACACACCTAACAGGGACTACAACTCCCAGCATACACACACACACCTAACAGGGACAACAACTCCCAGCATACACACATAACAGGGACTACAACTCCCAGCATACATACACACATAACAGGGACTAGAACTCCCAGCATACACACACACACACCTAACAGGGACTACAACTCCCAGGATACACACACACCTAACAGGGACTACAACTCCCAGCATACATACACACATAACAGGGACTACAACTCCCAACATACACACACACCTAACAGGGACTACAACTCCCAGCATACACACACATAACAGGGACCCCCTCCTCCTCACATAGAAATCATCCCCAGTCAGAGATTTATTCCCAGTCCCTGCAGTACATCCCCAGTCCGTGTACAGTAAAAACAGACAGAGCTCAAGCAGGGGAGATGAGGGAGGGGGCGTGTACTTCTCCCCGTGGAGATCTATGTCCATCCTGAGCTCAGGGAGGGGAGATGAGGGAGGGGGCGTGTACTTCTCTCTCCCCTTGCTCTGCCCTCCCCCAGCTCTAGTTTCGAAATCTTTGAAGAGCTGGGGGAGGAGCTGACACAAGGATTCACGGGGCGCAAAAAAACACCTCACACTGGCACTGTAGATATATAAATATATGGATCTGACACACTGAGGGTTGGAGGAGGAGCCGCTAAGACTCTGGATATGACAGGTGGTGCTCACGTACGTAAAATGCAGTCCCTTGGAATATACAACAGAAAGAACGGCGCACTCACCCGATAGATGCGAAGATCCAGACTGATGCATTCGTTCCCTTCGGACTCGAGCGGGGAGGCGGCAGATGGAACCGGGGGAGATTCAGACACTGGCCACGGACCGTATCATGCCCCTAGGTGCTTCGTCAGGCTGTACATGCGTCATCATGTATCCTCCAATGATTTTAACCCCAGCTGTAAAACAAATTGCAAGTGTAGGTGCATAGGGTGCATAGACACCCTTTTAACGTATTCAGTGCCAAAACAAAATGTGTATGTTAAAAACAAGGAAAAATACAAAACTAGTGTAAACTGGGACTTGCAAGAAAAGAGGATAATAGTAGGGCTCCCCACTCATTATCGTTTAACCCCATTGGGCCAGTAACTTCTAACCTGAGAATCCATCTTTATTCTTGCAAGAGTAAAAGTTTGATGTTTATTTTTTCCATGATTTTTTCCATGATGTGCAGTATTAACTTGTTCAATTGCTGCAAATTGTAAATCTTTTGGATCGTTCTTATGATACTTTAACATGTGTTCAATAAACTTTGTGGATCCTTTGCCAGTTCTTAAAGACCTTACATGCTCGCGAATGTGATGAAACAGAAGACGAATATTAGGAAGTTCGGAGTTCACTGCAGTGCGGATGCGCTCACTCCCGGACCAGGCAAGTGCTACATATTTTATATAATCATGTTACTGGCGTTGCCATTGGCTCCTCTATAATATAAAACCTGTGTTTGTTCTGGATGCTGACACCCCCAGACTAAGATCTATGGACTGAAACACATGTTGGAGTGGCGGCATCCTGGGTCTTGTGGCTCTTGGACCTCAGTTTGGTTGGTATCAATTTTCATTGTTTAGGTTATTCACTGCACTTCAGCAGTCTTACAGTATATATTGTATTTGCACTTGCACTTTGCTTCGGCTCTTTAAAATTTAGCATGTCACTTTGCCACATATACTATAGGTACTTAGTTACCTTTTAGCCTTGCACCTTATTTACTATTTGGGTGCATATAGACTGCATACCTTCTCAATTTCCATGCAGTTCTCAAGTATTATCATTTTGTCACCACCCACACTATTCCATGTCATCTATTTTGCACATGCATATATAACATGTCCCAGGCTGCCCTCTTTTTGTTGTATTCCTCCTTGTTTTTAAAACGTGTTTTATTGTGTCACATCATGTGTTAATAAAGCTTGACTATTTTTGCATATAACTTTGTGTGAGTAGCTCAGTTTTTCTTGGGTATTTATTTTTATTCAGCACATCTGATGAGCCTGAGGGCCACAGAGGGGAAAAATATATAACGCATATGGGTAAAAAGCACATACAAGCCATAGCCTGACACTAGGTACGAGATTTATATACAAAGACAATTAAACTAACGAACAAGGGGGACATATGACAGAAATTTCAGAATAGTGAGTACCTGGAAAGTAAATTCAGCGAACTTGCCAAACCAAGTGTTGAGAAATATATAGGAGTTACAGATATGGTGTTTTATTTATCCCTTGGCAATACTTTCCTCCAGAGTTATATAGTACTATCTCGCATTGAAGAGAGATTGATGTAAATGTTGTTGGCGTACTTTGTGGTTAATTATTATGATAAATTTTAATAGTTTAATATAAAGGTTATGTTTTATAGTTTTTTTTTCTGTGAATGTTAATTGACTTGTCCCTCTTAGGTATTCCTGGTTAGTGCATTCTGTGTTAGCTACTATTAAATCACTGTAAAGTATTTTTTAAGATATTCTGAGTTGTCTTTTAAACGTGCATTGTGTGTAAAATTTCCACACTATCTAGATTGACTAAGGGCGGTTAACGCCTGAAACGCGTCATGTTTTTCCCTGACCTGTGTCTCTGATTTTATCAATAAATGAGACTTTCTGCACACTCCTGGCATCTCTCTTCTATCTAGATTGATAGCTCCAGAACCTTCTTGTTTGTGTGTATACTGTAGATCTGCATGCTTATATTATTTGGTGTTTTTTTTATACTTTATTTTCAAATAAAAAAAAACTAAAGAAATTCAAATTACAGTATATTTTACAGTCAAAAAAGGTTTATTTAGCAACAATAAAAGAAAATGATAAACATTTAAATAAACAATATGAACTGTTCACTGCAAAAGTTGACAGTTTGGTGACATTATAGTGTTTGATAGAATTAAATATTTATAAGCATGTTGTTGAAGCATTACATACACTGAGATGAAATGCTGCTGGGTTACCTGTCCCCCCTTGTGTTATTTTAGCATTAGAAATTATTATCCAGTAAAATGATCAGATCCATGGCTCTAGCTTAGAATCTGTTCAACACAGAAATCCCACAGTTCCTCCAAAATACCTGTTATTTGTGGCAAATTTCTAACTTTTACATAAAGACAGTATAAATAATATCCTTGATATGTAGCCATTCCTTACAAATATATCCTTATTTCTGATAGATATGGACTAAACCGTTGCTAATATTGATTGGTAAATACACATACATGAAGATATATATATATATATATATATATATATATATATATATATAAATACTGGTACAACCAGTAATCATTTTTTATTAGATTGCAGCAGTAATTCATCACCTAAATGAATCACAATTCAGAAAATATGTAATAAAACAAATAAAATATTAAAGAACACATCATAAAGTTTATAAAATGAAGATCAACATTACAAGTTTGGAGGTAACAGATCCCAGTAAGATTTCAAGGCCCTCATGGCATGCAAAACACAGGAAAGCTATCTTAAACTAAGTGACTAATTGTTCAAGGCATTGTGTGTTTTTGGCCTAGATCTTTTGCCCACTTGACTTTTTCCAAACCCATTTAGCCAATGATATTAGAGCCATATTAAGTTACTGGCCCAGATTTATCAATTTGCCTGAACCCTAAAATGCCTAAGCTTTCATATCTTAAAAGGCTTAAAAGGTAAAGGATTTTGCTATATGGTATATGCATGCGCATTGGGTGGTTTCACACAGATTGATTGCTTTATCTAAATACACAATTATACACAGCTATCAATCACTGAATAGCCCCACCCACATGACCACTTAGCCCAGAACAAGCAGAGATTTACATATATAAATGGCAAGTCATAATGGATATTTTCCCCCCAAACTATATATCAATCTACTCAGCATCAGCTACTCTATAACATGAGGCCTGCAGATTGTGCTATATTTACAAAGTGACAGGTTATCTTAACCTCTTAAGGTCATCGGTAGAGATGAGCAAACTTTTAAAAAATTCGATTCGGCCGATTCGCCGAATTTTCCCGAAAAGTTTGTTTCGATTCGAATTTGTTCGCGGCTAATCGATATTAAAAATGGCTATTTCTAGCCTAATACAGCCTCTATAGGAGTATAGAACACTTTGCTGTATCCTAAAACGCATATGGAGTGTGCTGGGGTAGTGAAATAATACTGCTATTCAGAATAGCATGCAGATTACCGGCATCACTCTTAGAATCACTGCCGCAAAGCAGCACAATGACAGAGCCTAGTGGTGGCATCAGTGTCAGGAGACCATATAGTGACTGAATGACATAGCGTGGAGGTGTTGGCAGCATGAGGACACCATATAGTGGCTGAATGGCACAGCGTGGAGGTGTTGGCAGCATGAGGACACCAAATAGTGGCTGAATGACACAGCTTGAATGAGGCTGAAGCATGAGGACACCATATAGTGGCTGAATGACAAAGTGTGGAGGTGTTGGCAGCATGAGGACACCATATAGTGGCTGAATGGCACAGCGTGGAGGTGTTGGCAGCATGAGGACACCATCTAGTGGCTGAATGGCACAGCGTGGAGGTGTTGGCAGCATGAGGACACCATCTAGTGGCTGAATGGCACAGCGTGGAGATGTTAGCAGCATGAGGACACCATATAGTAGCTGAATGGCACAGTGTGGAGGTGTTGGCAGCATGAGGACACCATATAGTGGCTGCATGGCACAGCGTGGAGGTGTTGGCAGCATGAGGACACCATATAGTGGCTGAATGGCACAGCGTGGAGGTGTTGGCAGCATGAGGACACCATATAGCGGCTTAATGGCACAGCATGGAGGTGTTGGCAGCATGAGGACACCATATAGTGGCTGAATGACACAGCATGGACATGTTG
Source organism: Hyla sarda (assembly GCF_029499605.1). Lineage (NCBI taxonomy): Eukaryota > Metazoa > Chordata > Amphibia > Anura > Hylidae > Hyla > Hyla sarda. Next base: position 195,387,025 of record NC_079192.1, on the reverse strand, counting down.
GAAGCAAGAGGAGACCATTTAGTGGCTGAATGGCACAGCGTGGAGTTGGCTGATGCACTAGTACTCTACAGACCAGGGCTTTACAACCCCCCCCCCCCCCCCAAAAAAAAAAAAAAAAAAACACAATATATGACATTTTTGACAAAGATTTCTCATAGGTAGCACCCGCTACCCAAAAATTTGAAATTTCCAGACCCAGGCCCCACCTCTGCGGCATCAGGAACCCATATATTGCCTGAAGGACACAGCCTGGAGTTGGCTGATGCACCAGTACACACCCGGGCTTCACAATCCCCTCCAAAAAACAACAAAATTTTAGAAATGTTTTAAAGAAAAACCTTTGTGTAAGAACAAGCGCATATCCAACAGTTCACAAGACTCTATAATGCAGGACGGTGGACCACCCAAAGACATTTTTTTCAAAAATAATAAACCACACAATGTTTGAATTTTTTTTTACAAAAACTGAGTCAATATGTGTTTAAGCGCATCTGTCTCCAAAAGATCATATCACCAAAGGACTTTTTTCGCCCAAAATGATGAAGCAGAGTTAATCCCTGTCCGTCTTTTTCTTTATTTTTTTATTTTCATTAAAAAATCACACGCAACAAGTGTTCCGTTGTGTAACGATTAGCATTCTGGAAAATTCAATTTTATTACCGATAAAATTATCAGTAAATTGAAAAAAAAAACACTACCCAAGAGTGTTTAATTACCCCATAAATTACATCAGGAGCAGTCAGGAGTAGGCCTCAGCAGTACCCAAGAGGCTTTAACCCCTTCAGGACCAAGCCCATTTTGGCCTTAAGGACCAGAGCGTTTTTTGCACATCTGACCACTGTCACTTTAAACATTAATAACTCTGGAATGCTTTTAGTTATCATTCTGATTCCGAGATTGTTTTTCGTGACATATTATACTTTAACATAGTGGTAAAATTTTATGGTAACTTGCATCCTTTCTTGGTGAAAAATCCATAAATTTGATGAAAAATTTGAAAATGTTGCATTTTTCTAACTTTGAAGCTTTCTGCTCGTAAGGAAAATGTATATTACGAATAATTTTTTTTTGATTCACTTATACAATATTTCTACTTTATGTTTGCATCATAAAATTGACAAGTTTTTACTTTTGGAAGACACCAGAGAGCTTCAAATTCAGAAGCAATTTTCCAATTTTTCACTAAATTTTCAAACTCAATATTTTTCAGGGACCAGTTCAGTTTTGAAGTGGATTTGAAGGATCTTCGTATTAGAAATACCCCATGAATGACCCCATAATAAAAACTACACCCCCCAAAGTATTCAAAATGACATTCAGTAAGTGTTTTAACCCTTTAGGTATTTCATAGGAATAGCAGCAAAGTGAAGGAGAAAATTCAAAATCATCATTTTTTACACTCACATGTTTTTGTAGACCCAATTTTTGAATTTTTGCAAGGGGTAAAAGGAGAACATTTTTACTTGTATTTGTAGCCCAATTTCTCTCGAGTAAGCACATACCTCATATGTCTATGTAAAGTGTTCGGCGGGTGCAGTAGAGGGCTCAGAAGGGAAGGAGCGACAAGGGAATTTTGGAGAGTACATTTTTCTGAAATGGTTTTTGGGGGGCATGTTGCATTTAGGAAGCCCCAATGGTGCCAGAACAGCAAAAAAATCCCACATGGCATACCATTTTGCAAACTAGACCCCTCGGGGAACATAACATGGGATAAAGTGAGCCTTATTACCCCACAGGTGTTTCACGACTTTTGCAAATGTAAAAAAAAAAAATAATAATTTACCTAAAATGCTTGTTTTCCCAAAAATTTTACATTTTTAAAAAAGGTAATAGCAGAAAATACCCCTCAAAATTTGAAGCCCAATTTCTCCCGATTCAGAAAACACCCCATATGGGGGTGAAAACTGCTCTTCTGGCGCACTACAGGTCTCAGAAGAGGAGTAGTCACATTTTGCTTTTTGGAAGCAAATTTTGCTCTGGGGGCATGCCGCATTTAGGAAGCCCCTATGGTGCCAGGACAGCAAAAAAAAAAAAACACATGGCATACCTTTCTGGAAACTAGACCCCTCGGGGAACGTAACAAGGGTTTTTTAAAAAGGGTAAAAGCAGAAAATACCCCCCAAAATTTGTAACAAAATTTCTCTCGAGCACGGCGATACCCCATATGTGACCCTAAACTGTTGCCTTGAAATACGACAGGGCTCCAAAGTGAGAGCGCCATGCGCATTTGAGGCCTAAATTAGGGACTTGCATAGGGGTGGACATAGGGTAATTCTACGCCAGTGATTCCCAAACAGGGTGCCTCCAGCTGTTGCAAAACTCCCAGCATGCCTGGACAGTCAACGGCTGTCCGACAATACTGGGAGTTGTTGTTTTGCAACAGCTGGAGGCTCCGTTTTGGAAACAGTGGCGTACCAGACGTTTGTCATTTTTATTGGGGAGGGGAGGGGGGCTGTGTAGGGGTATGTGTTTATGTAGTGTTTTTTACTTTTTATTTTATTTTGTGTTAGTGTAGTGTAGTGTTTTTAGGGTACAGTCACACAGGTGGCGGTTCACAGTAGTTTCTCGCTGGCAGTTTGAGCTGCGGCAGAAAATTTGCCGCAGCTCAAACTTGCAGCCGGATACTTACTGTAAACCTCCGCCCATGTGAGTGTACCCTGTACGTTCACATTGGGGGGGGGGGGGGGGGGGACTTCCAGCTGTTGCAAAACTACAACTCCAAGCATGCGCTGACAGACTGTACATGCTGAGAGTTTTAGTTTTGCAACAGCTGTAGGCACACTGGTTATGTGTCACTGAGTTTGTGACCTAACTCAGTGTTTCACAACCAGTGTGCCTCCAGCTGTTGCAAAACTACAACTCCCAGCATGTATGGTGCAAAAAAAAACTCTGAGTTTCACAACCAGTGTGCCTTCAGCTGTTGCAAAACTACAACTCTCAGCAGTCATCGACAGCCAACGGGCATGCTGGGAGTTGTAGTTATGCAACCAGCAGATGCACCACTACAACTCCCAGCATGCACTTTAGCTGTTTGTGAAAGCTGGAAGTTGTAGTTATACAACAGCTGAAGGTACACTTTTCCATAGAAAAAATGTGCCTCCAGCTGTTGCAAAACTATAAGTCCCAGCATGCCCATAAGGGAATGCTGGGAGTTGTGGTTGTCTGCCTCCTGCTGTTGCATAACTACAGCTCCCAGCATGCCCTTTTTGCATGCTGGGAGCTGTTGCTAGGCAACAGCAGGAGTCTGTCACTCACCCAGCTCCTGATCCACGCTGAAGGTCAGTCCCTCGCCGCCGCTGCTCCTGGGGCCCCGATCGCAACATTAACGCCGGGGATCGGGGTCCCCAGCTCCCGGGGTGCACGTCTCGCACCCGCTCACGTCCTCCAGAAGAGGGGCAGAGCGGGTTGCGGGAGTGACACCCGCAGCAGGTGCCCTGATTGGTCAGCAGGTGCCCTGATTGGTCAGCCGGCCAACGAATCAGGGCGATCGTGAGGTGGCACCAGTGCCACCTCACCCCTGCTGGCTATGGCTGTTCGGGGCCGTCAGAGACGGCCCCGATCAGCCAGTAATTCCGGGTCACCGTGTCACTGTAGACCCGATTGACCCGGAATCCGCCGCAGATCGCTGGACTGAATTGTCATCATCATGACCCCCCCTGGGCGATATGCCCCGATGCCTGCTGAACGATTTCAGCAGGCATTGGGCACCGACTCCGCTCCAGATGGCTGCGGGGGGCCGGGAAAGCACATGACGTTCTCATACGTCATGCGTCCTTAAGGACTCGGACATGGAGACGTATGAGAACGTCATGTGTCCTTAAGGGGTTAATGACCCCCTACCTTTGCACGATCAATTGCGAGATCAAGCAATACAAGGTGTGTTATGCCCCCAGATTTCCGGGGCCGCAGGTGCGCTCCACTGAACGGATAAGCGTGTCTCTATCTTTCATCAACCGGTGCTGGTAACCCGCTAACTCACGGAAAGGTAAGCTGCCGCGAAGCAGGTGGTCTCCCCCGGGCACGTTTGGCTCCAGAATTTCCACTACTGCCACACCACGCTGACTGCCAACCGTGCTACCGCCTTGCTGACTCAAGGGCAACCTGCAACTCTCTTCTCCCGATGATGAACCCCCTTTCTCCTGAGATCGAGCAATAACAGGTGTGTTATGCCCTCAGATGTCCGAGGCCGCAGGCGCGCTCCACTGAACGGATTAGGGTGTGTCCTTCTTTTTTGGTAGCACCTGCAATCAAAAAAAATTTAAATTCCCAGACCCAGGCCCCACCTCTGCGGCATCAGGAACCCATAGATTGCCTAAAAGACACAGCCTGGAGTTGGCTGATGCACGAGTACACACCCGGGCTTCACAATCCACCCCCAAAAAAAAAAAATTTTTATTGAAATTGTCTGACAAAATACCTGTTTTTTAAAAACAAGCGCATATACAGCAGTTCAGAAGACTCTATAATGCAGGATGGTGGACCACCAAAAGACATTCTTCTCAAAAATAATAAACCACACAATGTATGAAATTTGGTTAAAAAAATTATTACATGTGTGTAAGCGCATCTGTCTCCAAAAGATCAGATCACAAAAGGATTCTAATCGCCAAAAATGATTAAGCAAAGTTAATCCCTCTCCATATATATATATATATATATATATATATATATATTTTTTTTTTTCATAAAAAAATCACACGCAACGAGCGTTCCGTTGTGTAACGGTTAGCATTCTGCAAATTTCAATTTTATTACTGATACAATTATCAGTAAATTTAACAATAACACTACCCAAGATTGTTTAATTACCCCATACATTGCACCAGGAGCAGTCAGGAGTAGGCCTCAGCAGTTCCCAAGAAGTTTTAATAACCCCTTACCTTGCCCGATCAATTGTGAGATCGAGCAATAATAGGTGTGTTATGGCCTCAGATGTCCTGGGCCGCACCAGCGCTTCACTGAACGGATTAGCGTGTCTCTATCTTTCAAGGACAGGTGCGTGTTGCACGCTGAAACCAGTTCATGATAGGGATCTGGGATTGCAATTATTTAACCTTAAAACAAGGAATTACCAGTAAGTGAGGGTTATAAACTGGCGTTGATTAAGTCCCTGCCCTTTGTACACACTGCCCGTCGCTATAAGCGATTGGATTAGTTAGTGAGTTGGTTAGTGAGGTCCTCGGATCGGCCCAGGCGGGGTAGGAGAAGGCCCTGGCAGAGCGCAGAGAATTTAACGATCATTGTTGAGATTTGCATTAAGCATGTATTTAGCTACTACTAAACTTCAAAAAATTATGGGCCAAAGGCCAGAAGCATCAGTTTTCCCCATGTTAGGAGCATAGTTGTCCCCCAGATTAGGCAGCATAGATTTTCCCCAGATTAGGTCTCATAGATGTTCCCCAGATTAGGAGCATAGTTGTCCCCCAGATTAGGCAGCATAGATGTCCCCCAGATTAGGAGCCTAGTTGTCCCCCAGATTAGGCAGCATAGATGTCTCCCAGATTAGGAGCATAGTTGTCCCCCAGAGTAGGCAGCATAGATGTCCCCCGGATTAGGCAGCATAGATGTCCCCCAGATTAGGAGCATACTTGTCCCCCAGAGTAGGCAGCATAGATGTCCCCCAGATTAGGAGCATACTTGTCCCACAGATTAGGCAGCATAGATGTCACCCAGATTAGGCAGCATAAATGTCCCCCAGATTAGGCAGCATAGATGCCACCCAGATTAGGCAGCATAGATGTCCCCCACATTAGGAGCATACTTGTCCCCCAGAGTAGGCAGCATAGATTTCCCCCAGATTAGGAGCATATTTGTCCCCCAGATTGGGCAACATAGATGGTCACCAGATTAGGAGTTTAGTTGTCCCCCAGATTAGGACCATAGTTGTCCCCCAGATAAGGAGCATAGTTGTCCCCCAGATTAGGCAGCATATATGTCCCCCAGATTAGGCAGCATAGATGTCCCCCAGATTAGGCAGCATAGATGTCCCCAAGATTAGGAGCATAGTTGTTCCCCAGATTAGGCAGCATAGATGTCCCCCAGATTAGGCCGCATAGATGTCCCCCAGATTAGGAGCATAGTTGTCCCCCAGAATAGGCAGCATAGATGTCCCCCAGATTAGGCAGCATTGATGTCCCCCAGATTAGGAGCATAGTTGTCCCCCAGATTAGGCAGCAGAGATGTCCCCCAGATTAGGAGCATAGTTGTACCCCAGATTAGGCAGCATAGATGTCCCCCAGATTAGGAGCATAGTTGTCCCCCAGAGTAGGCAGCATAGATGTCCCCCCGATTAGGCAGCATAGATGTCCCCCAGATTAGGAGCATACTTGTCCCCCAGAGTAGACAGCACAGATGTCCCCCAGATTAGGAGCATACTAGTCCCCCAGATTAGGCAGCATAGATGTCACCCAGATTAGGCAGCATAGATGTCCCCCAGATTAGGCAGCATAGATGTCACCCAGATTAGGCAGTTGAGAGGTCCCCCACATTAGGAGCCTACTTGTCCCCCAGAGTAGGCAGCATAGATGTCCCCAACATTAGGAGCATACTTGTCCCCCAGATTAGGCAGCATAGATGTCCACCAGATTAGGCAGCATAGATGTCCCCCACATTAGGAGCATACTTGTCCCCCAGAGTAGACAGCATAGATGTCCCCCAGATTAGGCAGCATAGATGTCCACCAGATTAGGAGCTTAGTTGTCCCCCTGATTAGGAGCATAGTTGTCACCCAGATAAGGAGCATAGTTGACCCCCAGATTAGGCAGCATAGATGTCCCCCAGATTAGGAGCATAGTTGTCCCCCAGATTAGGCAGTATAGTTGTCCCCTAATCAGCGCAGGCCGGTCAGAGCCAATCAAAGGGCCATATGTGGCAAGCGGGCCGTACAATGCCCAGGTCTGCCCCAGAGGGTTTCATAACCAACCACAATAGAGAACATTTTGTTGTAGGAGCATGGTCAATCTACTCAGACCCATCTGTCATTGGTGGCGGGAAATCCTGGCTGATCCATCCCTGATTCATCTTGACAAACGTCAGTCTCTCCACATTTTTAGTGGACAGACGAGTTCGCCTCGGGGTGACTATGGCCCTGGCCGCACTAAACACCCGCTCTGATGGCACACTACTGGCCGGGCAGGACAGCTTTTCCAGGGGATACTCTGCTAGTTGCAGCCATAAATCGAGTTTGGCTGCCCAGAAGTCCAGTGGAACTTCAACGGTTGTTGGCAGGTCATGTCGAGGTAAGCCACCACCTGCTGGTTCAGGTCCTGCTCCATGTCCACCTTCTGCTGATGAGTAGCTTCACTATGCGGCTGAAGGAAGCTACTCATCAGTGACAGTAGACTCAGGCTGCTGCTGATTGAGCCGGTACTGCTCCTGCCACCCCTCCCTAGCAGCCGTGGCAGTGGAAGGTGAGCGCAGAGGGCCCCCCGAGTCAGACCTGCGAGTGGATGGACCATGTGGCCGATAGGCATCGGCCAACTAACTACGTAGAAGCTCCCTGAAGAAGGTCAGTTAGTCCTCCCTCTCAGTGGGTGTAAAAAAGGCCCCCCATTCTGGGCCGGTAGCGAGGGTCTAATAAGGTGGAGATCCAGAAGTCATCGCGCTGACGAATTTTGATAATTCGGGGGTCACTACGCAAGCAACTCAGCATGCATCGTGCCATTTGTGACAGTGATTCGCTGTGACTACCTGCCTCCATCTCCACTGCATACTGCCACGGTGTGTCTGGGTCCTCTGTCTCGCCTCCCTTGTAATAACCCTCCAGCTCCTCTGGCTGCTCCTGCTCCTCCTCTCCTGTCCAATGACCAGAAACACCGGCCATCTCATCCACCGTAAACTGTGCTCCACTCTGCCCCTCATCATCCTCCTCCAGTTCATCCCCCACAGGACACATGTAGCCTTCTGATGTAGGCGCAACGTCTTCATTGCCGTGACCAGCCATGTTTTAAATCATTTTTTGGAGTAAATGAAGGAGTGGAATTACGTCGTTCATGGCGTAATTCGAGCGACTAACAAAAATGTGGCTTCCACAAAGGGCCTCAGCAAACGGCAGGTGTCATGTATGAGCTGCCACTCGTTCACATTGAAGTTACACAGGGGAGTACTCCTATCTGCTTGTATCATCAAAAAATCTGTGATGGCTTTTCTTTGTTCGTATAGTCTGTCCAACATATGCTTGGTGGAATTCCAACGTGTGGCAATGTCACAAATGAGACTATGTTGTGGGATACCATTCTGACACTGCAGCTCAAGCAAAGTGTGCTTGGTGGTGTACGAGTGGCTGCATTGCATGCAGTTTCCTTGCCATTGTCAGGACGTCTTGCAAATGGAGTGAAGACTTGACGAACTTCTTGACAACCAGATTCAACACGTGTGCCATGCAGGGTGAATGGTTCACACTTCCTTGTCGCAGTGCGGCCACAATGTTCTTCCCATTGTCAGTCACCATGGTTCCCATTTCCAGATTTCGTGGAGTAAGCCATACTCAAATTTCTTCCCTAATGAACTTCAGCAGTTCCTCCCCTGTGTGACTCGCCAAGGCAAACCATGTGAAGGAGGCTTGACACCGCTGTGCCCTACACATGTGGTACGATGAAGGGCCACCGAGATTTGGATGTGCAGTGGAGGCCGAGGACATGGGGGAGGAGGAGGAGGCGCACACTGTAAAAGGACCAACTGCCTGGGAGCGAGAGCGTGGAGGAGGAAGCGGTGAGACTTCTCCAAGTTGCTGTTGTGGCTGTGCAGGAACAACATTTACCCAGTGGGCCGTAAAAGACATGTATTGTCCCTGCCCGTAGCTACAGCTCCACACGTCGGTTCTGCCGTGCACTTTTGAACACACCGACAGGCTCAAGGACTGGCTCACCTTCTCTTGTACAAACTTATGCAGGGCTGGTACTGCCTTCTTCGCAAAGAAATGACGGCTTGGGACTCTCCACCTCGGCTCGGCACAAGCCATCAATTCCCTGAAAGCTGCAGAGTCCACCATTTGGAAAGGGAGGGACTGCAACACCAGAAACTTGGACAGGAGCACATTCAACTTCTGCGCCGTTGGATGAGTGGGCGCATACTGTTGTCTCTTGGACATGGCTTCGCCGATCGATTGTTGGCGGAATGGCTGACTACGAGCGGAAGAAGCAGGAGCGCAAGAAGGAGGGTTTGACACAATGCTCCCTTCGGCTGAGGTGATGGAGCCTTGGCTTGATGACGGAGGGAGCGGATGGCCACTGGGTGATGCGGCAGGCTGGACCACTACCTCGGAGCCCCGGTTATCCCAGGCCACTTTATGGTGGCGAATCATGTGTTGACGCAGGGCCGTGGTGCCGAGATTGGGACCCTGGCCACGCTTCACTTTCTGCCGACAGATTTTGCATGTGACTACACTATGGTCCTCCGGATTCTTTATGAGGAACAACCACACCGGAGAGTAGCTGATTTTCCCACCCGCAGTCCACACTATTTCACTGCTATTGGCGCCGCCTCCAGGAACCTGTTCCTGGAGGCCTGTTCCACTACCTCCCTGAATGGTAGCTTGCCGCGAAGCAGGTGGTCTCCCCCTGGCACTTTTGGCTCCTGAATTTCCACTGCTGCCACCACCACGCTGATTGCCAACCGTGCTACCACCTTGCTGCCTCATAGACAAAGAGCAAATCTCTTCTCCTGATGATGATGAGGCCCCGGCTTCTGCACCTGGCTCCCAATTGCGATCGGCTTCATCATCATCAAAAGATGTGTGCACCTCACTGATGTCCTCCTCGTTTTCCACAACAGTGTCTGCCTCAGGACCCTGAACAATTGAAACTCCGCCTCCCACGTCACTCTCCGCATCACTACTTGCCCACCTTGCGGAGCAAGCGACGCATGTCTCCTCACATTCTTGGCTGCCCATTAGATGCTGACTGTCCTCTATTACATCGTCCTCACTAAATAGTGGAGCTGAACCCAAAGCATGAGATACTTCTTTGGGAGAGGGAACAGCATAGGACAAAGGCAATGGGATTACGGGGACTGCTCCCGGGCCATGCCAACTGAGGGTTATGTCTGAGGAACCCACCGACTCTTGACTGGGCTTGTCAGATGTCGCTTGTGATGATGGGGATGAGTGTGCAAACCAATTGACGAGGAGAGATGGGTCGACGACACGACCGCTGGGTGTTAACGGGAGCTCAGGCCTATTGCTGCGACTCCTGCTGCCACTCGCCCCAAGTCTGCTGCCAACCCTGCCTGACATATATAGGCCTCTGCCCCTTCTCTGTGCACGTCCTGGCACTTGCCAGACATACTTAGTGCGTTTATGAGGGTATAGAACAGCAGCAGGCGATTACTCACGGCTGTCCTTTCAAAGTATATAGGCCCTAGACAGAATAACAGTTACTAAATAGTACACTCCTCTGTTGCATGTATGCCCTTTGCAATGATGAGCGCACTGGTATGCGTATTTCTACGCAGAAAAAACACTTTTTTTTTCAAATACACCAGTAGGTGTATACTAATGTGCGGAATAGCACTGAATTTAGCACAGAGACAGAATAACAGGTAGTAAATAGTACACTACTTGGTTCTATGTATGCCCTTTGCAATGATGAGCGCACTGTTAAGCGTATTTCTACGCAGGAAAAACTTTTTTTTTCTTTAATACACTGGCAGGTGTATAACGTGTGGTATAACACTGAATTTAGCACAGAGACAGAAAAAAAGGTTGTATATGGTACGCTATTGCTTGTATTTAGGTCCTTTGCAATGATAAGGCCACTGAAAAAGCGTATTTGTACTCAGGAAAAACCTTTTTTTCTTTAATAAACCGGCAGGTTTATAACGTGTGGTATAACACTTAATTTAGCACAGAGACAGAAAAAAAGGTGGTATATGGTACGCTATTTGCTTGTATTTAGGCCCTTTGCAATGATAAGCCCACTGTTAAGCTTATTTGTACACAGGAAAAACTTTTTTTTCTTTAATACACCGGCATGTGTATAACGTGTGGTATAACACTGAATTTAGCACAGAGACAGAAAAAAAGGTAGTATATGGTACGCTATTTGCTTGCATTTAGGCCCTTTGCAATGATAAGGCCACTGTTAAGCGTATTTGTACGCAGGAAAAAAGTTTTTTTCTTTAATACACCGGCAGGTGTATAACGTGTGGTATAACACTTAATTTAGCACAGAGACAGAAAAAAAGGTGGTATATGGTACGCTATTTTCTTGTATGTAGGCCCTTTGCAATAATAAGGCCACTGTTAAGCATATTTGTACGCACGAAAACCTTTTTTTTCTTTTATACACGGGCAGGTGTATAACGTGTGGTATAACACTTAATTTAGCACTGAGACAGAAAAAAAGGTGGTATATGGTACGCTATTTGCTTGTATGTAGGCCCTTTGCAACGATAAGGCCAATGAAAAAGCGTATTTGTAAGTATTTTTCTTTAATACACCGGCAGGTGTATAACGTGTGGTATAACACTGAATTTAGCACAGAGACAGAGTAACAGGTGAAAAATGGTAAAAAGGCACTAAAGTCTACACTAATATGACTTATTTCTGAACAGCAGCAGGACCCAACAGTGCAGCACCACAAAAAAAATCCAGGGATTAAACCCTAAATTGCACTCTGTCACACAATTCTGAGCAGCAGAAGATTTGTGGAGCAAATAAAAACAAACAAAATTGGGCTGAAAAATGAGGAGATAAGATGCTTCAGAAAGTTCAGGCAGCTTGGAGATCTGTATGAGGCAGCTGACAGCTATCTGCCCCTCTCTGCTGCAATGCTCAATAACGTGAATAGGAGGTTTAGCAATCAATGATCCTTCTCAGAGTAACAGCACAGCACTCTGCACTCCTGTCTTTCCCTAATGCTGATGTGACTAGCAGTTTCAGAGTAACGCTGTGGTATGAGCTATTCACACACACAGTCCCGTCCTCTCCATCTGACTGCATAGATGAAATGAAGAGAGGCAAGATGGCCGCCGATTTTATAGGGGCTGTGACATCACAGGGGTTAGTGAACACTGATAGGCTGCATCTCACATGTGATTCAGGGTCAGCCCGCCTACCTTCATTCCCGCCGCTGTTTCCCACCCTCCCATAATCCCCTGCTCCATGTGGATCCGCCATCTTAGGTCTCCAATAGGCTGGAACGCTGTAAAATGGAGTTTAATGAAGCGATTTGTGCGATAGAATCGCGGCAATATTTGTATTCGTTGCGAATCGAATTTTTCATGAAATTCGTAACAAATTCGGGTTCATCAACTTCGATTCGCTCATCTCTAGTCGTCTGTTTTCATTTTAATTTTATTTTTGCACTTTTTTTTGCTTTCTGTGTCACCAATTTTTTTTGTGATGACATAATTTTACCAAAAAATCTACAGTAAAACTAAAAAACATACAGTTATGGCTGTAAATGTTGGCACCACTGAAATATTTCAAGAAAATGAAGTATTTCTCACAGAAAAGGATAGCAGTAACACATGTTTTGCTATACACATGTTTATTCCCTTTGTGTGTATTGGAACTAAACCAAAAAAGGGAGGAAAAAAAGCAAATTGGACATAATGTCACACCAAACTCCAAAAATTGGTTGGGCAAAATTAGTGGCACCCTTTCAATATTGTGGTAAAATAAGATTGTTTCAAGCATGTCATAGAAACATAGAAACACAGAATGTGTCGGCAGATAAGAACCATTTGGCCCATCTAGTCTGCCCAATAAACTGAATCCTATCAATAGTCCCTGGCCCTATCTTATATGAAGTTTAGTCTTATGCTTATCCCATGCATGTTTCAACTCCTTCACTGTAGGGGGTGTGGCCTGGCAGCGAGCAGAGCTGTCGCATGTAGGAGAAGCTCCCGCTCTGAGCCTGTGATTTCAGTCTCCTGCACATTCTCCAGACTCCCTATCCACCTCCATTGCTCTCCTGATGATGGTCCGGTCCAATAGATCCGAGCAGACCCGGAATCGGGACAGGTCAGCCATAGAGAGGCTCCGAGATTTTGCCCGGGACGCCAGCCAAGATGGCGCCCACGGCCATGAGGACAGCCGTGAGCCTGGCGAGCGGGCGGAGGCTGCCGGGGTGCAGAAGCAGCAGGCGCCAACACCAGCCCCAGATCTCAAGCTGAAAAAAGTTACTGCACAACTTCTCACCGCCATTACGTCTTGCCAGATGATCCTGACCGGTAAGATGGAGGAAGTTAAAATTGAGGTGGGGCTGCTGCGGCAGGACATGCAGATCTTACGGAGCCGTAGAGGCTGAGGGAAGGGTATCTGCTCTGGGGGACACTTTGGCTCCTGTGCCTAATGCAGTGTCAGCTTTAGAGTCACAATTGGAGCAATGCAGGCAAAAGAATGATGATTTGGAGAACAGGCTGAGACTAAATAATGTCCGGATTATTGGACTGCCTTAGAGGGCTGAGGGGCAAGCGCCTGCAGCATTTGTTGAAAAGTGGTTCCGGGACTTGTTCCCAAATGCGCCATTGTCAGTGGCATTCACGGTGGAGCGGGCGCACAGGGTCCCTGCCAGGCCCCCCCCTCCTGGGGCACTCCCTAGACCCTTTTTTATTTAACACAACTGGTCCATAAAAGAAGTCAGGGATCACTTTCTACAAAACATTAACTAAAGCCCGGCGCAGAGAAAGCCCAGGGCACAAGATCCCTATTATAGGGCGACTTCTTGACAGATTTAAAACGCTGACATTTGCCCCCCTCTACTAGTTTCGGCGCTACTGCACCGTCCTCAGGAGGAACAATGGGCAAACACCTTCCCACGTGTAAAGCACTTCCTTATATATGGTCTGTTTGTGCTGTCATCACTCAGCGACAGGTATATCAACCTATCCTGAGTGCTTGATGATAAGGAACCAATCACATAAACCCATTCCGGTTTACCTGTCCTGGATTGTCCAATCACTGTGTTGCTACCTTACCTGTAATCTCCGTGCGCCATACTTCCGCATTGTGCCCGCTCATGTGATCTGTCACATGATCGCAGGGCCGCCTCGTTCACAGCCGCGCACGCGCGCGGACTTAGAATCATTCATTGGGCTGATATGCCAGTGCTTTCATTAATACAATAAAATAAATGATGTCTCTCAGATACTTGATTGTATTGTGAACGGGACAGGTATATTACTTTCTTGGATTATTGTGTTGGTTTCTATATATGTTGCAATAATCAGAAGTACATCAGAAGTACATGGGAAGATAAAAGCTGGTCAATTCATAATGTGATATAACAAGATTTGTATATATATAAAAACACCCTAGACCCCTTCTTGCCCGCATCCTCAATTGTAATGACCGTGACTTGATCCTCCACCTTGCCAGGCAGCTTAGAGACATTTCTTATGATAACGCCAAGGTATCCTTATTCACGGATTTTTCCGCTGATCTACAGAAACGCAGGGCCACCTTCATGGCTGTGAAAGCGAGATTGCGGGACTTGAACATTGCAAGACCATTTTCTTCCATTCCCCTTTTGAGGTGGATGAGTGGGTGTGGCGGCAGAGGCGCCCCTCTCCCCGCTAAGAGATGGACTTCTCTCCTTTTGGCCTTCCTCCAGGACTCCTTGTACAGGACTCTGCCTAGTTGCTTCGGGACTGCCCTACTCATTATGGGTCACTGACTTTTGGCCCGATCCTACCGCCTCGTTTCCTCCCCGCTCCTCCAATTTCCTCCCCTGCACCCTTCCTTCTTCTCTTCTCCTGCCTTGCTGCCCTTCTCCTCCTTCTCCCCTTCTCAGATCCTTCATGTCTTGCCTTTTCTTCTCCGCTTGCTGACCTGCCCCTCGCTTGCCTCTCCTTTTCCCCCGAGTAACCATTTTGCCTTACAGGGACAATTTGCCGATTATCCAATTTGGTCTCTCCTATTGAGGACTGATGCACCAAAGTCTATGTGCATTCTGTGGCGAATGTCTTCTCATGATTGAAGGGTGGGAGTGGGATATTCTACATGTATAGCATCATGGGCTCTACCCCATACTAGAGCTACTTTATATACCTATACCTTTACTTGCTAGTCCTTCGTTGGGCGACTGATTGTTATATATGATGTTCTTTTATTCGTTTAGCCTGTTAAGAGGGTTTTTCTTTATCCTTGTAGGAATTATGATCTTCTTTATCAATTCATCTGGGCAAGCGTTTTGTGTGATGGTGAGCGGGGTGTACTCTTATTTCCTCTATGGAGATTTTTATTGTCTTCTCATGATACCTCTTAGGAGGGCAAGATGCCTACTTCATACCCGCGATGGGTGACTGTACTGTTATGTCTTGGAATGTGCGGGGAATGGGGGCCCCTAAGAAATGGGTCTTGATTTTTCAACATATTCGTAAATTTAACCCTCAAATTGTGTGCTTGCAGGAGACGCATTTGGTGAAGGAGCGGTGCCATTTGCTTCACAGGCCGTGGGTTCAGTGGCAAGCCCACTCCCTTCATACCTCATTTTCTTGTGGTGTGGCAACGTGTGGCAACGTCACAAATAAGACTATGTTGTGGGATAACGTTCTGACGCTGCAGCTCAAGGAAGGTGTGCTTGGCGGTGTACAAGTGTCTGAAGTGCATGCACAGTTTCCTTGCCATTTTCAGGATGTTTTGCCAATAGGGTGAAGACTTGAGGAAGTGCTTGACAACCAGATTCAACACGTGTGCCATGCATGGCGCATGTTTCACACTTTCTTGTCACAGCACGGACACAATGTTCTTCCAGTTGTCGGTCACCATGGTTCCCATTTCCAGGTTTCGTGGAGTAAGCCATACTCTGATTTCTTTACGAATGAACTTTAGCAGTTCCTCCCCTGTGTGACTCCGTTCACCAAGGCAAACCATGTGAAGAACAGCTTGACACCGCCGTGCCCTACACACATGGTGCGATGAAGGGCCATCGAGATTTGGATGTGCAGTAGAGGCCGAGGACACGGGGGAGGATGAGGAGGCGGCATCGCACACTGTAACAGGACCAACTGGCTGGGAGCGAGAGCGTGGATGAGAAAGCGGTGTGACCTGTCCAAGTTGCTGTTGTGGCTGTGCAGGAACCACATTTACCCAGTGGGCCGTAAAAGACAAGTATTGTCCCTGCCCGTAGTTACAGCTCCACACGTCGGCGCTGCCGTGCACTTTTGAACACACCGACAGGCTCAAGGACTGGCCCACCTTCTCTTGTACAAACTTATGCAAGGCTGGTACTGTCTTCTTCACAAAGAAATGACGGCTTGGGACTCTCCACCTCGGCTCGGCACAAGCCATCAATTCTCTGAAAGGTGCAGAGTCCACCACTTGAAACTGGAGGGACTGCAACACCAGCAACTTGGACAGGAGCACATTCAACTTCTGCGCCGTTGGATGAGTGGGCGCATACTGTTGTCTCTTGGACATGGCTTCGCCGATGGATTGTTGGCGGAATGGCTGACTAAAAGCGGGAGAAGCAGGAGCGACAGAAGGAGAGTTTGACACACAGCTCCCTTTGACTGAGGTGGTGGAGCCTTAGCTGGATGAAGGAGGGAGCGGATGGCCACTGGGTGATGCAGCAGGCTGGACCACTACATCGGAGCCACGGTTCTCCCAGGCCGCTTTATGATGGCAAAGCATGTGTTGACCCAGAGCCGGGGTGCCGACATTGGGACCCTGGCCACGCTTCACCTTCTGCCGACAGATCTTGCATGTGGCTACGTGAACCTCCTCCGGATACCTTATGAAAAACTTCCACACCGCCGAGTAGCTGATTTTCCCACCCGTATTCTGCACTAATTGACTGCTACTGGTGCCTTCTCCAGGAACCAATGTTCCACTACCTCCCGGACAGGTAGGCTGCCGCGAAGCAGGTGGTCTCCCCTGGGCACATTTTGCTCCTGAATTTCCACTACTGCCACCACGCTGACTGCCAACCGTGCTACCGCCTTGCTGCCTCAAGGGCAACCTGCAACTCTCTTCTCCTGATGATGATGAAGTCCCTTCTGCACCCGGTTCCCAATTGCGATCGTCTTCATCATCATCCACAGGTGTGTGCACGTCACTGATGTCCTCCTCAGATTCCCAAACAGTGTCTGTTTCAGGACCCTGAACCCTTGCAACACCACCACCCACGTCACTCTCCGCATCACTACTTGGCCGCCTAGCGGAGCAAGCTGCGCATGTCTCCTCCCCTTCTTGGCTGTCCAGTAGCTGCTTACTGTCCTTTATTAGATCGTCCTCAGTAAATAGTGGAGCTGAACCCACAGCATAAGATACTTCTTTAGGAGAGGGAACAGCATAGGACAAAGGCAATGGGAGGACAGGGACTGCTCCCGGGCCATGCCAACTGAGGGTTGTGTCTGAGGAACCAGTCCAGGTTCAGTGGTCGGCACTACCCTGTAGCAGGCGCACGTGGATAATGTAGATAATAGGAAAAATAGGAATCCCGGCACTCAATTTATCTTTCTTCTTTTTTTTATTTATGCAGAACAAACATAGGAAACAAACGCAGTACACGTTACGGCCAAAGCCTTTTCTCAACTGCATGAACTCATACATCACATGACTTCCTTATAACACATGGAGGCTAATTACAATTCATCAGTCGCCATGACTACAACATAAACAAATAATAAGTTGCTATGTAATAATACAAGGTTCACAAAGAAACCAAAAACATACATATTTCAAAGTCTTCACCTTTTCTATTTTCTTTCATGCTGGTCTCTAAAATAAAACCACAATCAAAATCAGTTGGTCATTCATAGTCTATACATTTTAAGACCTATAGCAACACGAGCAGCATAATACATCTCAAAGTAATCTTGCTATCTCATATTCTCGATTTACCCCACTGGGTTCCAGGGTAACCAGTTTAGGAATCCAGTGAGCCTCCCGCTTCAGGAGAAGTTTTTTAATACTCCCCCCTCTGCGCGGAGGTAATATTTCCTCCAACACCTGAAATTGTAATTGTAAAATATTGTATCCCATTTTTTTTTAAATGGGCTGGAATCGGGAATAACAGATTTTCACACTTTATGGTTGATTTATGTCTGTTAATGCGGTCCCCTACACGCTGGGAAGTTTCCCCTACGTATAGGAGACCGCACGGACACTTAATCAAATACACTGTATTTCTCGTTTTACAAGTGAAGAAACCACTCACTGTGAAGACCTTACCTGTATGTGGATGCACAACCCTATCTGAGGAACCCACCGACTGTTGACTGGGGGTGTCAGATGTCACTTGTGATGATGTGGATGAGCGTGTTAACCAATCGACGATGGCAGATGGGTTGCTGGTGGAGACACGACCGCTGGCTGGAGACACGATTCCTGTTGCCACTTGCCCCAAGTCTGCTGCCAACTCTGCCTAAAGTATTTAGGCCTCTGCCACTCCTGGCACGTCCTGGCACTTCTCTGCCTGACATACTTAGTGCGTTTATAAGGGTATTACAATACACTACACTACTCTTTAAACAGTATTTGTCTAGAATGGCAGCAGGTGATTACTTACGACTTTCCTTTCACAGTATGTAGGCCCTTGACAGATTAACAGGTACTAAATGGTACAATATTTGGATGTGCCTATGCGGCATGCACTGATGAGGGCAGTAATATGCTTAACTATACGCAGAAAAAAAATCAGTATTTTTGTAAAACACCAGCCGGTGGATACTATTGTTTGGACTTTGACGGTATGGAGCACCTTGACAGCTTAACAGGTACTAAATGGTACAATACTTGGATGAACCTATGCGGTATGCACTGATGAGGGCAGTAATATGTCTAACTATATGCAGAAAAAAATCTGTATTTTTGTAAAACACCAGCCAGTGGACACTATTGTTTGTACTTTGACGGTATGGAGCACCTTGACAGTTTAACAGGTACTAAATGGTACAATACTTGGATGTACCTATGCGGTATGCACTGATGAGGGCAGTAATATGTGTAACTATACGCAGAAAAAACTATTTAAAAAAAAAAACAGCCGGTGAATACTATTGTTTGGACTTGCACAGTATGTAGCCCCTTGACAGATTAACAGGTACAAAATGGTACAAATGCACTAAAGTCCACTGAACAATCATGCATTTCTGAACAGCAGCAGGACCCAACAGTGCAGTACCACAACCGCAAATCCAATGCTTAAACCCTAAATTGCACTCACACAATTCACACAATTCTGAGCAGCAGAAGATTTGTGGAGCAAAAAATAAATAAACAAAATTGGGCTGAAAAATGTGGAGATAAAATGCTTCAGAAAGTTCAGGCAGCTTGGAGATCTATATGAGGCAGCTGACAGCTATCTGCCCCTCTCTGCTGCAATGCTCAATAACGTGAATAGGAGGTTTAGCTATCAATGATCCTTCTCAGAGTAACAGCACAGCACTCTGCACTCCTGCCTTTCCCTAATGCTGATGTGACTAGCAGTTGCAGTGTAACGCTGTGGTATGAGCTATTCACACACACACAGTCCAGTCCTCTCTATCTGAGTGCATAGATTAAATGAAGAGAGGCAGGATGGCCGCCGATTATATAGGGGCTGTGACATCACAGGGGTCAGTGAACACTGATAGGCTGCATCTCACATGTGATTCAGGGTTAGCCCGCCTACCTTCATTCTCGCCGCTGTTTTCCGCCCTCCCATAATCCCCTGCCCCATGTACTCACATGTGGATCCGCCATCTTAGGTCTCCAATAGGCTGGAACGCTGTAAAATGGAGTTTAATTAAGCAATTTGCACGATAGAATCGCAGCCATATTCGTATTCGTTGCTAATTGAATTTTTCATGAAATTCGTAACGAATTTGGGTTCGTCAACTTCGATTCGCTCATCTCTAATTCTAACCACTCTATTTTTAAAAGCAGAATTAAAACACCAGCTACTTATTGAGTTTTGTTGTGATTTTATGAAAATGTCCTTAAAAAGGCAATGTACTAATATAAAAGACAGATTTTAATAGTATTTTTCTTTCAGTTTGTCACCACTTTTTATTGCATTTTTTCTGCTAATTAGATTCATAATTAAACTTGTGTTATTATAGGACTACTTATAAAGAGAATTTATGCTGAGCAGTAATGCAACAAAGACTTTAATTAGAAAACAATAATGTTTTGAGTTAGATTTTGCAATAATATAACTATTTAAAAGCAGGGATATAAAAGAGAATATCCTTTATATATACTTATATAAAATTATGTGACTTTCAAAAATCTTCCAGATTACCAGCTGTTAAAATATGAAAAAAGTATCTAATGGAATAAACCTAAAATGTAAGTGTGAATATAGCTTGCCTTTAAGTTTCGCACATTTATACTGGTAAAATGCTGGATTATCATATTTTCTGGACTTACATGAATGCTCAGCTGTAAAGGTTTTATAGAAGTTTTCCCATGTCATCCCGGTTCCATGTCCAACTATTTCAAGTAGTTTATTCTTGCTCTTTATATTTCCTTCTGCTAACCAAAAGAATTGTCTGACACAAATCACTTTTACATTTATTTCTTCTTTTTAAAATTGTG
This sequence comes from Hyla sarda, assembly GCF_029499605.1. NCBI lineage: Eukaryota > Metazoa > Chordata > Amphibia > Anura > Hylidae > Hyla > Hyla sarda. Next base: position 195,366,558 of record NC_079192.1, on the reverse strand, counting down.
GATCTTTAATGTATCCATATTAAAATTTAGAGACATCAGTTTTGGAGACATTTGTGGTTTAATAATCTATATAGCAAAACAGCTTTGAAATGAGTCAGATATGTTTCTATTTGAACATAAAGTTATATATTTTCTAGAAAATGGTTCCATTATAGGGCTAATTCAGCTAGGGGACAGATACAAATTTCCAAACAAAAGTAGGTGTTGAACCAATAAGGCCGTTACTGATTGTTAGCTTTCCTCAACTGGATGGTCACAGTGAAGGGAATTGTTAGTAGTAGTGATATTGAGCAGTAGGGACAGTATTATCTGACATAACAATAAGGGTAGGGTCACACGTAAGGGATCCGCAGTGTATGTGCAGTGTACTCAGACATTGTTGCTGCTGCTCCGCAATGTCTGAGTGGACTAGCCGACTCGCAGGCCCCCTGTGTGGCTTCTTGTAGCGTAGTTGAACGTGAGGTGGCAACAGATGGAGGCACAAAATGCATCAGATCACCGGCGGATCCACGGCGTGAAATACGCTGAGGATCCATTAAGTGTAACCCTACCCTAAAGCAGATTTGCAGGGAGTAAATGATGGTGGACAATATAAAGTGTTCAGACCCCTATTGATAACTAGAATGAGTAGAATGAGTGCCCCTCTTTCTGGCTCGCTGCTCTCTCCTCAGATGGGCTCCATAGACTTACTATAGAATCTGTCTCCGGCAGCTGCATGTTTCTCTAAGCTAGTTAAGTTCTTATGGTTGGGTGGGTTAGGGGGTCTGAACGCCCAGACCCTGACTGATCAAACCATTTGATATCTTTCCATGACATAAATGTTTTTGTTGAAGGGATTACAGAACACTTTACAATTTATCCCGACAGAATAGGAATTAATTGATCATGGGGTCTAACTGCTGGGACCCCCTGTGATTACCATAATGGTGCCCTGGGTGTTGCCACTGCATAGAGCAGTAGACAGCACATGCACCATGCATTGTCTATGAGAGCACCAGAGATACCCGCATACAGCACAAAGTGTCCCACTCTGCTTCCTAGACTTTCATACAGTAGTCTCATACAGTGTTGTCTCCCACAATGCTGACAGCAGTCTAAGATGTATGACAGGACACTTTGTACTTGAATAAGTGCAGTCAATAGAGAAGACCGTGGTGGGTCCATTCTGTGGTTTAAATGCACACTACCCTATTAAATGATTTAGAAACATATGTTACAATGATATATTTTGATGTAAATAGAGGTATGCTTTAATTTCTGACTGAAGGAAATATGTAGCATTATTCAGAAATGTATTAAATGTTCTTTTCTAGCTGTAAGAAAAATAATTGCTATAACTGTAATGTGTAACAGGTATTGCTAGACAAGTGTTTAATGGGGTTTACACTAAATAGCAGGCACTGTAAGTAGTTTTGAGGTGTTTTACTTGATGTTAGATGTGTGTACAAGTTTACTTGGTTATAGAGCACTCATTGTTTTTGGTGGCGTGGGTGGCGAGTTATGTGCTATTATGATATTATTCCTATTGTGCTCCAGCATGCATTTGAGGTGGGGAGCCAGCTCACCCAGCTCCCTTGCCTCATCAATATTCATTCCCCAGCCACCTCCTTCCATGACCTCAGAACCTGGGGGAGGGTATGAACACTCTGCTACTCACTACACCCCCTACCGCTCCCACCCAGGCTCTGAGGTCTCAAAAGGGGGCAAGCTGGGGACTGAACATTCATGAGGCAGGGGATCTGGGTGAGCCGGCTCCCTAGTCCCAATGCGCACTGGAGCTCAATAGGAATAACTTCATGAAGCTACCAAAAACAGTGAGTGACACTTCATTTTAAAGCTCTTCTTCCACATTATAACCAAGTATAATGTTGTCAGATTCTCTTTAAACTATGGAATCATAAGGCACATTCTTATAAGACACAGGGGGTGTTAGATGTACATCTGTTCATCATTTATACTTCTTTAAAATAAAATAAAAAGCCTTAACAGTAATACTTGACAAATGGAGAACTTATATCCTTTTTGCCATGTAAGGTTTTGTGACAATGTTAACAGAAGTAAATACATCAAACCCATGGAAGGCTGCATGGGAGAATAGAGTGCAATGACTAGTACTGATAGACCATAATAATTCTCTCTCTTAGCAGCTGCTCAATAACATTCCCTTCTTTACACGAACAGAAACGGGAAGTACAAAATGCAACTTTACTGCATTTTGAAGATTGAAACATTGTTCTTTGAAAAGCTCTTTTCACAAAGACAAATAAAATTGTCACAAAATAAAAACACAACACATATATAAAAAAAAGGTGGTGAAAGGGAGAAGGAAAAACTGGATTGTGTACAATAAATTATCATAATAGTCTGAAAAAGTTTTAGAAGAGAAACATCAAAAATCACTCCCTAGTGAATACAATGCAGCAAAATAATTAGCCATTTGTTTATTTCCCTAATCATGTTATTGTAGAATCTGTCCAGACAAGCTGTATATATCCAATATGAAAGTTTTATAAAATGTGTAAACTTAATATAAAAAGCAACACTCCTAAGTAGCATTAGCATTGCTATAGAATCCCTAGTGGTTATTGATCCAGGTAAAAAGTGTTCTCAGAGCATACATTGATTCCCAGGAGTCAATTTCAAGGCCGTGTATTATCACATCATGCCCTCCTTTCTTTAAGTGTCAGTTACTCAGTTCATAATGTTAGAGGAGGCAAAGTTAAATCAGATTTTCTGGTCTCCTTTTCCACAATGACTCCATTCCTATTTGTTTTTCAGAGTACCTTATGAAACATAGCCGATGCCAAGGAAAGCAAGATTGATGACTTTTCAGATGATGGTACAAATGCAATTTGTGAAGGTCTTTGGGAACAATGCTTTCATATTGATCTCTATCCTACATCCACTTTATTCCATATTAAAGACGAGGTGCGGGTTGTTCAATAAAGAGGAGATAAAAAAAATGGCCAAACAAAGGATAGCAGTGAAAAGGACTCAGTTTGAAGTTCAGCTAAAGAGCCTAACAAAAGCTGACATTTAGGATCCGGATGCTACATGTTATTCCAACTTTACAAGAGAGAAAAATAGAACTTTCTCTGTTGATTACATTTAATTTGGGTTAACAAAAGCATTTGTGGGAGACCTGACAAAAAGTCAAGTGAGAACAGCACAGGTTGCATTTTCTACTGAGCTCATTAAAATGAAAAGTAATTTGAGGTCATGCATTCTCTCCTTATTACCTTATTATAGCAGAATGGAAAATAAATCACAGTTCAGGTTTGCAACAATATATGGGGGAGGATAATGGGTAGTGATCATAAGGTAAGCTGCACATTATTAAAGGGGAATGACCAGAGATTAAAAAAAATAATATATATATATATATATATATATATATTATCCAAAATGAACAGGGCGGCACTCCAGCGATCCATTATAAAGGGATTTTGTTCACCCACAATGTGTAGCAATGTTTCAACCCACTCAATGAGGTCTTTTTCAAGCAAAGACCTCATTGAGTGGGTTGAAACGTCGCTACACATTTTGGGTGAATAAAAATCACTTTATAACGGATTGATGGAGTGCCGCCCTGTTCATTTTGGATACTGTATTAGAGAGCTCTCTCAGACCTGGAAACCATTAAAGGGTTACTTCAGGGAAAACAATTTTTTTTAATCAACTGGTGCCACAAAGTTAAAAAGATTTGTAAATGACTTCTATTAAAAAATCCTAATCCTTCCAGTACTTAACAGTTGCTTTATGCCCCACAGAAAGTTGCATTTCTTTCTGGAATTATTTTTAATCTGACCACAGTGCTCTCTGCTGACACCTCTGTCTGTATCAGGAACTGTCCCGAGCAGAAGAGACTTGCCACAGAGATTTGCTTGTACTCTGGACAGTTCCTGACATTTACAGAGGTCTCAGTAGAGAGCACTGTGATCAGACTGAAAACTATTAAACTATTTTATTGCCATTTGTGTTTTTTATTTTTTATTTTATACTGTGTGAACTCAGCCTTAAAGCATTCTAACTTATTCTGCTTATATATTGTATATACATTGAACCCAATAATTAAGTATGCACTAAGATCTTAAATGGGTACTCCCATGGAAACCTTTTTTTTTTTATCTACTGGTGCCAGAAAGTTAAACAGATTTGTAAATCAATTCTATTAAAAAATCTTAATCCTTCCAGTACTTTTTAGGGGCTGTATGCTAAAATGAAATCCAAAAAAGAAATGCATTTCCTCTGATGTCATGACCACAGTGCTCTCTGCTGACCTCTGCTGTCCATTTTAGGAACTGTCCAGAGCAGGAGAAAATCCCCATAGCAAACGTGTGCTGCTCTGGACTGTTCCTAAAATGGACAACAGAGGTCAGCAGAGAGAACTGTGGTCATGACATCAGAGGAAATGCATTTCTTTTTGGGATTTCTCTTTAGTATACAGCCCCTAAAAAGTACTGGGAGGATTAAGATTTTTTTAAGAGAAGTGATTTACAAACCTGTTGAACTTTCTGGCACCAGTTGACTTAAAAAAAAAAAAAGTTTTCCAAGGGAGTACCCCTTTAAGTTCCCCCATTTGTTTATGAAGACAGTTTGGATTCATTTTCTATAATCTCAGAAGGTCATACTTAAAAATTAAAGGGCAGATTAAAAGACTGTTCCCAGCAGAATGCTATATGAAGGTGGTTGCAAAATACTGATGAATAGCTATTCACACACCTACTATTCATGAGGAAAGATGCTTAGTATTACGGTTGAACTTGGATAAGGCTTCTTTAAGATGCCAGTCACAATATTACTGCATAAGTTGGTGAAATGCCTATTGGTCTCACTGATAATATTGGATTAGGTGACCGGCACTTTAACCCCTTAAGGACCAAGCTCATTTTCACCTTAAGGACCAGAGCGTTTTTTGCACATCTGACCACTGTCACTTTAAGCATTAATAACTCTGGGATGCTTTTACTTATGAATTTGATTCCGAGACTGTTTTTTCGTGACATATTCTACTTTAATATAGCAGTAAAATTTCGACGATACTTGCATCATTTCTTGGTGAAAAATTCCCAGATTTCATAAAAAATTTGAAAATGTTGCAATTTTCGAACTTTGAAACTCTCTGCTTGTAAGGAAAATGGAAATTCCAAATAAATTATAAACTGATTCACATATACAACATGTCTACTTTATATTTGCATCATAAAGTTGACATGTTTTTACTTTTGGAAGACATCAGAGGGCTTCAAAGTATAGCAGCAATTTTCCAATTTTTCACAAAATTTTCTAAATCTGAATTTTTTAAGGACCAGTTCAGGTTTGAAGTGAATTTGAAGGGCCTTCTTATTATAAATACCACACAAATGACCCCATTATAAAAACTGCACCCCTCAACGTATTCAAAATGACATTCAGTAAGTGTGTTAACCCTTAAGATGTTTCACAGGAATAGTAGGAAAGTGAAGGAGAAAATTCAAAATCTGCATTTTTTACACTCGCATGTTCTTCTATTTTTATAAGGGGTAAAAGGAAAGAAATCCCCCCAAAATTTGTAACCCAATTTCTCTCGAGTAAGGAAATACCTCATATGTGTATGTCAAGTGTACGGCGGTCGCAGTAGAGGGCTCAGAAGGGAAGGAGCAACAATGGGATTTTGGAGAGTGAATTTTTCTGAAATGGTTTTTGGGGGGCATGTCACATTTAGGAAGCCCTTATGGTGCCAGAACAGCAAAAAAATCCATGTGGCATAGCATTATGGAAACTACACCCCTCAAGGAAGGTAACAAGGGGTACAGTGAGCTTTAACACCCCACAGGTTTTTGACGACTTTTCGTTAAAGTCGGATGTGTAAATGATTTTTTTTTCACTAAAATGCTGGTTTTCACCCAAATTTTACATTTTTACAAGGGGTAATAGGAGAAGAAGCCCCCCCCCCAAAAAAAAAAAAATTTGTTAGGCAATTTCTCCTGAGTACAAAAATACCCCATATGTGACCCTAAATTGTTGCCTTGAAATACGACAGGGCTCTGAAGTGAGAGAGCACCATGCGCATTTGAGGACTAAATAAGGGATTTGCATTAGGACAGAACCGGAGGCAAGAATGACACTTGCCTCCGATACCAAAAATACCTTATGGCAGTGTTTCCCCAACAGGGTGCCTCCAGCTGTTGAAAAACTTCCAGCATGCCTGGAAAGTCAATCGCTGTCCGGCAATACTGGGAGTTGTCTTGCAACAGCTGGAATCTCCGTTTTGAAAACAGTGTCATATGAGAAATTTTTATTGGGGGGGGGTCTGTGTAGGGGTATGTGTATGTAGCGTTTTACTTTTTATTTTGTGTAATGTAGTATAGTGTGGTGTTTTTAGGGTACATTCACACGGCCGGGGTCTACAGCGAGCTTCCCGCTGGGAGTTTGAGCTGCGGCGGAAAACTTGCTGCATCTCAAACTTGTAGCAAGAAGCTCGCTGTAGACCCCGGCCGTGTGAATATACCCTGTACATTCACATGGGGGGGAGGGGCGCAAACCTCCAGCTGTTGCAAAACTACCACTACCAGCATGCCTTTTGGCTGTCCGTGCATGCTGGGGTTTGAAGTTATGCAACAGCTGGAGGCACACTGGTTGCAAAACACAGAGTTTGTTACTTAACTCAGTGTTTCGCAACCAGGGTGCCTCCAGCTGTTGCAAAACTACAACTCCCTGCATGTACGATCTATCAGTGCATGCTGGGAGTTGTAGTTTCCAACAGCTGGAGGCACACTGGTTGCAAAACACTGTGTTAGGTAACAAACTCCACAACCAGTGTGCCTTCAGCCGTTGCAAAAACTACAACTCTCAGCATGCAGTGACAACTGAGGGCATGCTGGGACTTGCAGTTATGCAACAGCTGGAGGCATACTACTAACACTCCCAGCATGCCCTTTGGCTGTCCGTGCATGCTGGGGGTTGTAGTTATGCAACAGCTGGAGGCACACTGGTTGCAAAACACTGAGTTTGTTACTTAACTCAGTGTTTCCCAAAAAGGGTGCCTCCAGCTGTTGAAAAACTACAACTCCCTGCATGCCCAGACCGCCGAAAGACATGTTGGGAGTTAGTTTTGCAATATCTGGAGGTTCACAGTTTGGTGACCACTGTGCAGTGGTGTCCAAGCTGTAGCCCTCCAGATGTTGCAAAACTTCAACTCCAAGCATGTCCAGACTGTCCAGGCATGCTTGGAGTTGTAGTTCTGCAACATCTGAAGGGCCACATGTTACAGAACTACAACTCCCAGCATGCCTGGACTGTCTGGGTTGTAGTTTTGCAACATCTGTAAGAGCACAGTTTGGACACCACTGCACAGTGGTCTCCAAACTGCGGGCCTCCAGATGTTGCAAAACTACAACTCCCAGCATGGCCAGAAAGCCTTTGGCCGCTTATCTTCACTGCTGCGTCTGCCGCCCCCGCCGGTCCCGCGCTGTCGGTCCGGATACCGCCGCGGGTCCCCACACGATCGCTGGTCCCGGGACATGATCGCTTGTCCCGGGACCATCCGCCATCTTCCCCCCGCTCTGCCCCTACATCCAGGGGCGGGGCAGAGCGGGGATTTCCCCTCTAACCTCCCGCCCCCTCCTGCCATTGGTCGCTAGTCCTAACGACCAATGGCAGGGGTTTATCACTCAGGATGGATCGGAGCGGTCTCTGACTGCTCCGATCATCCCTATTTTACGGGCGATCGGGTCACCAGAGACCCGATCAGCCCGGAACCCTGCAAGTCATTGTCATTAGTCAGTGACTAACTGACTGACTAATGGCAATGATTTGCAGCAGGGGACCAATCTGATTGGTCCCCTGCTGCATAGTGTCATCGGTCAGCTGCCAAGGACAGCTGAGATGATGTTTCTATCACCATGCCAACGGACATGGTGATAAAAAATGTATTGGACGTGTATACACGTCCATTTGCGTTAAGTCACAGAAAAAATGGACGTGTATACACGTCCATTTGCGGGAAGGGGTTAAAGGGGTTATCCAGGAAAAAAAAAATTAAATATATAAAATGGCTCCAGAAAGTTAAACAGATTTGTAAATTACTTATATTAAAAAATCTTAATCCTTTCAGTACTTTTGAGCTTCTGAAGTTAAGGTTGTTCTTTTCTGTCTAAGTGCTCTCTGATGACACTTATCTCGGGAACCGCCCAGTTTAGAAGCAAATCTCCATAGCAAACCACTTCTAAACTGGGCGGTTCCCGAGACACGTGTCATCAGAGAGCACTTAGAAGCTTAACTTCAGAAGCTCATAAGTACTGAAAGGATTAAGATTTTTTAATAGAAGTAATTTACAAATCTGTTTAACTTTCTGGAGCCAGTTGATATATATAAAAAAGTTTTTTCCTGGATAACCCCTCTAAGGCTAGGTTTCCACACAGGTTTTTTTTTTTTGACGTTTTTTTGGTTTGTTTGTTTTTTGAAAACTGACACTGCAGTTTTTGAGCCAAAGTCAGAAGTGGATCCAGTAGAACGGAGAAGTTTAAGTCTTTTCTTTATATTCCCCATTCCCTTTGAATACACTTTTGGCTTTGACTTAAAAATTGCAGTGGAAGTTTTCCAAAAAAGCCAGAAAATAATCTGTGTGAAAACCAGCCTTAGGCTAGGGTTCCACTTGTTTTAGTTTTTTTAGAAAAAACGCCAGTGCAATTTCCTGCATCTGACAATTTTTCAGACGTTCTTTCTGGCGTTTTTACATTTGAGTCGAAATTAAATTTTTGTCCCCTTTGGTGTTTTTCTTAAAATTTGATAGGGTACCAAAAAAAAAAAAAAAAAAAAAAAGGATGCAGTAGGGATGAGAAAAATGCATTTAAAGGGGTTGTGCGCTGCCCTGCAGTTCGGAGCTCCACTCACAGCATCCGGAAGTTCATTACTCCGAACGCTGTGTGCGGGCTTCCGAGTTCGCGGCCGCTGGGCGTGACATCACGCCCAGCCCCTTCGTGACGTCTCGCCCGCCACCTCATGACGTCTCACCCGCCCCCTCAACGAAAGTCTATGGCAAGGGGGCGCGACAGAAGTAATGAACTTCCGGATGCTGTAAGCAGAGCTCCGAACTGCAGGGAAGCGCACAACTCCTATAAAATAATTTTTACAACAACATTTTTACTAATTTTTAATAAAGTATGTGTCTTACCCTTTTTTTCCTCTATTTTTTACATTTTTTAGGTAGTACTAATACTCCCAGCATGGAATAGACTGTTCCATGATGGGAGTAGTAGTTCCCGTACTAACAGACATATCACCCCGGGTGTCACTCCTGACACCCGATGCGATAGTCCATAATATAGCAGAGATGCAGAGCGACTCTATACAGCACTCGCATCTCTGCACTATACTCCGGCCAGCCAGTGATGTGAATAAAACGTCACTCATTCATATTTTCCGCCCAGAGTGCTGATTGGCCTGATGGTGGCAGCCAATCCCCACTCTCAGAGGGAAACGTGAATGAGTGATATTCTATTCATAGCACTGGCCGGCTGGAGTATAGTGCAGAGATGCGGAGTGCAGGAGAAAGCCGCTCCGCATCTTTTCAATAGATAGGATGATCACATCAGGTGTCAGGAGTGACACCAGCTGTGATCTGACCTTAACTGCAGGTACTACTACTCCCAACATCGAGCACACTCTGCTTTATGCTGGGAGCTGTAGTACCTGCATTAATAGACAGATTGCAGCGAGTGTAACTTCTGACACCTGTTGCGATCTGTCTATTAATGCAGATACTACAGCTCTGAGCATGGAGCAGAGTTGGGATTAATAGTACCTACAGTTAAGGAAAGATCACAGTCGATGTCACTCCTGACACCCGCTGTGAACCTCCTGTATAATGTATAGATGTGGCCAGCCGCTCTTCTATGGTCCCTGCACTGCCGTACATATACACCTATTCATATTTCCCATAGAGAGTTGTGATTGGCTGGAACCATCTGGCCAATCCCAGCTCACTGCAGAAAATATGAATAGGTGTATATATACCTCAGAGAAGGGGACCATAGAAGAACGGCCGACCGCATCTATACATTACACAGGCGGATCGCAACGGACCTGGGGCGATCTGTCAATTAGTACAGGTACTACTACTCACATCATGGAACAGTGTGTTCCATGCTGGGAGTAGTAGTACTACCTAAGATAAATAAAAAAAATAAAAAGGGAAAAACACACACACACTACATTTTTATTATTGTCTGCTACATTTTTAGTGCCCTGCCCGCACACATAAATTGATCCCTGTTTAAAAGTTAATAAAAAATTTCGTTATGAAAAGGAAAAACTTTGTTAAATACTATTTTTTCCATCACTACTGTATCTTTTTTATAATTTTTTTTTAATGGTACCCTACGAAATTTTATAAAAAATGGTATCTCCATCACTTTTTTGGATCGCTAAAGTCCAAAAAAGAGTAAAAACCGCCTGCAAAAATGCCAAAGTTAAAACCCACTTGGTGTTTTTCTTGGCTTTTTTTACTCCCATAGACTTCTATGGGAGAAAAATGCCACGATTTCAGGGAAAAAAAACTCCATTGGTCCAGCATTCTTCAATTTTGTAAACCTGCCAAGGAGCTGAAAAAGAGTGAAAAAAAAACAAAAAAATAAAAAAAGGATAAAAAAAAATGGCATACTGAAAAACGCAAAGTGGAAAAATAATTTTTGCTATTTCTCATTGCTTTACAGCTAACATCTGGCAGCAGAGTTTTTTGGCCGACAAAATGCCATGCGACAGAGTTGGCGTTTTTATTGGCATTTTTCCCCAAAAAAACAAGTGGAATTTCAGCCTTATAGTGCACCACAGGCAGTACTGACACCACACACTCACCTAATATCACAAGACCAAACCGCATTGTAAAAAAAATATATATATACATATGAATAATTAGTTGATAGTTTGGCAAAAATAAGAACACATTGACTCTGAAAACTGTGGATTTCTCATGTTAAGCCCTGTCAAAGTATCCATATAATAATAGAAATTCATGGCACTCACCTAAACCACTTCATGCTCACACAATCATTTCATCTAGGCCTCACCTGCACTGGCAAAGTATAATGGCAAGGTTTCAGATAACCTTTTTCTCCCAGGTACAATGTAGAATCAGGGCAACCACATGTGACTAAACATACTTATTGTTACGCCGAGCACTCCGGGTCCCCGCTCCTCCCCGGAGCGCTCGCTACACCCTCGCTACTGCAGCGCCCCGGTCAGATCCACTGACCGGGTGCGCTGCGATACCGCCTCCAGCCGGGATGCGATTCGCGATGCGGGTGGCGCCCGCTCGCGATGCGCACCCCGGCTCCCGTACCTGACTCGCTCTCCGTCGGTCCTGTCCCGGCGCGCGCGGCCCCGCTCCCTAGGGCGCGCGCGCGCCGGGTCTCTGCGATTTAAAGGGCCACTGCGCCGCTGATTGGCGCAGTGGTTCTAATTAGTGTGTTCACCTGTGCACTCCCTATGTATACCTCACTTCCCCTGCACTCCCTCGCCGGATCTTGTTGCCATTGTGCCAGTGAAAGCGTTTCCTTGTGTGTTCCTAGCCTGTGTTCCAGACCTCCTGCCGTTGCCCCTGACTACGATCCTTGCTGCCTGCCCCGACCTTCTGCTACGTCCGACCTTGCTTCTGTCTACTCCCTTGTACCGCGCCTATCTTCAGCAGTCAGAGAGGTTGAGCCGTTGCTAGTGGATACGACCTGGTCACTACCGCCGCAGCAAGACCATCCCGCTTTGCGGCGGGCTCTGGTGAACACCAGTAGTGACTTAGAACCGGTCCACTAGCACGGTCCACGCCAATCCCTCTCTGGCACAGAGGATCCACCTCCTGCCAGCCGGCATCGTGACACTTATAGAGCAGCACTTACAAATAGCATTGCTTTCCGGCCTGCTCCAATTCTGAAAGCACTAAAAATCCATTTGTTATGTGCATCTATAATCAATTATGTCAGAAACACTACTTTCTGGTTGTACAATTACTCAGTACTACAATTACCAGAATGTATTGCTTTCACCAGCTCTTTATCACAGCCCTCCCACCCTGCCTACTTTCCTATCATGTTACTACTGACAGTTTGATTGTTCCCTGCCTAGAGCTAATGCAGAACATCTCTGTACAGCAGTCTGCAGAATCTGCTGTATTCATTCCCAGTATGCAGAATTTGCTGTATTCATTCCCTGTCTGCTGTTCCGACTTTGGCTATGTTCAGCACAACACAGCATGCTGTAAACATATCTGTCACGATGCCGGCTGGCAGGAGGTGGATCCTCTGTGCCAGAGAGGGATAGGCGAGGACCGTGCTAGTGGACCGGTTCTAAGTCACTACTGGTTTTCACCAGAGCCCGCCGCAAAGCGGGATGGTCTTGCTGCGGCGGTAGTGACCAGGTCGTATCCACTAGCAACGGCTCAACCTCTCTGACTGCTGAAGATAGGCGCGGTACAAGGGAGTAGACAGAAGCAAGGTCGGACGTAGCAGAAGGTCGGGGGCAGGCGGCAAGGTTCGTAGTCAGGGGCAACGGCAGGAGGTCTGGAACACGGGCTAGGAACAAACAAGGGAACGCTTTCACTAGGCACAAGTGCAACAAGATCCGGCAAGGGAGTGCAGGGGAAGTGAGGTATAAGTAGGGAGTGCACAGGTGGAAACTAATTAAGCTAATTGGGAAGATTGGGCCAGGCACCAACATTGGTGCACTGGCCCTTTAAATCGCAGAGACCCGGCGCGCGCGCGCCCTAGGGAGCGGGGCCGCGCGCGCCGGGACAGGACCGACGGAGAGCGAGTCAGGTACGGGGACCGGGGTGCGCATCGCGAGCGGGCGCCACCCGCATCGCGAATCGCATCCCGGCTGGAGGCGGTACCGCAGCGCACCCGGTCAGTGGATCTGACCGGGGCGCTGCAGCAACGAGGATGAGGCGAGCGCTCCGGGGAGGAACGGGGACCCGGAGCGCTCGGCGTAACAGTACCCCCCCCCCTTGGGTCTCCCCCTCTTCTTGGGGCCAAAGAACCTGAGGAAAAAAAACTAAATTTTTCCGTGATGAGGTCCGATGCACATTAGGAGGGGTTCTGTGCGGAAACGCACGAGACAGTCCAATCTTTCATTGTTAAAACAATAGATGTAGAGGGGTCTGGCGAGACTGGTCACAGGGACGTAGAACCTGTTGATAAGAGAGGCCAAAAAATTTTTTCCTGCAGATCCGGAATCCAAGAAGACCATAGTAGAGAAGGAGAAGGTAGAGGCAGATATCCGCACAGGCACAGTAAGGCGTGGAGAAGCAGAGTTGACATCAAGAACTGTCTCACCTTTGTGCGGAGTCAGCGTACGTCTTTCCAGGCGGGGAGGACGGATAGGACAATCCTTCAGGAAGTGTTCGGTACCGGCATAGTACAGGCAAAGATTCTCCATGCGGCGTCGTGTCCTCTCTTGAGGTGTCAAGCGAGACCGGTCAACTTGCATAGCCTCCGCGGCGGGAAGCACAGGAACGGATTGCAGAGGACCAGAGGAGAGAGGAGCCGGGGAGAAAAAACGCCTCGTGCGAACAAAGTCCATATCCAGGCGGAGCTCCAGACGCCATCCGGAAGAACGCATATCAATGCGAGTGGCAAGATGAATGAGTTCATGCAGGTTAGCAGGAGTTTCTCGTGCGGCCAGAACATCTTTAATGTTGCTGGATAGGCCTTTTTTAAAGGTCGCGCAGAGAATCTCACTATTCCAGGACAACTCGGAAGCAAGAGCACGGAACTGAATGGCGTACTCGCCAACGGAAGAAACACCCTGGGCCAGGTTCAGCAGGGCAGTCTTGGCAGAAGAGGCTCGGGCAGGCTCCTCGAAGACACCACGGACCTCAGCGAAGAAGGACTGGACTGTGGCTGTGGCAGGATCATTGCGGTCCCCATCAAATTTGTCCGGCAGGGACAAGCAGGGGTTAGGAGCGGCCGGTTGCTGCGGAGGAGTTGCAGGAGCCGGCGGAGGAGATGGTTGTTGCAGCTGTAGCTGTGACTGAATTTGCTGTATCTGTGACTGAAGATGCAGTGTCACGGAGGTCAAGTATGCCAGCTGTTGATTTCGTTGGGCGATCTTTAGGGCTTGCTGGGCGACCAGTGTAGGGAGGTCGGCGACAACTGGCAGAGGAACTTCAGCGGGATCCATGGCCGGATCTACTGTCACGATGCCGGCTGGCAGGAGGTGGATCCTCTGTGCCAGAGAGGGATAGGCGAGGACCGTGCTAGTGGACCGGTTCTAAGTCACTACTGGTTTTCACCAGAGCCCGCCGCAAAGCGGGATGGTCTTGCTGCGGCGGTAGTGACCAGGTCGTATCCACTAGCAACGGCTCAACCTCTCTGACTGCTGAAGATAGGCGCGGTACAAGGGAGTAGACAGAAGCAAGGTCGGACGTAGCAGAAGGTCGGGGGCAGGCGGCAAGGTTCGTAGTCAGGGGCAACGGCAGGAGGTCTGGAACACGGGCTAGGAACAAACAAGGGAACGCTTTCACTAGGCACAAGTGCAACAAGATCCGGCAAGGGAGTGCAGGGGAAGTGAGGTATAAGTAGGGAGTGCACAGGTGGAAACTAATTAAGCTAATTGGGAAGATTGGGCCAGGCACCAACATTGGTGCACTGGCCCTTTAAATCGCAGAGACCCGGCGCGCGCGCGCCCTAGGGAGCGGGGCCGCGCGCGCCGGGACAGGACCGACGGAGAGCGAGTCAGGTACGGGGACCGGGGTGCGCATCGCGAGCGGGCGCCACCCGCATCGCGAATCGCATCCCGGCTGGAGGCGGTACCGCAGCGCACCCGGTCAGTGGATCTGACCGGGGCGCTGCAGCAACGAGGATGAGGCGAGCGCTCCGGGGAGGAACGGGGACCCGGAGCGCTCGGCGTAACAATATCCCATTTGTCCCTAAATTTTACAATTAAGATATTTATGATGGGCAGATTGTGATGTAAGATTTATGGTCTGGTCAGAGGTGATGTCATCACTCAGGGGCAGGACTTTAGCTCAAATATGAGATGCAGCCAAGCCTCCTGAGACAGCAGAGGATGATGTGTAATCTCGGGAGAGAGGGAAGAGCCAGGGAGGTGGATACACAACTTTTTTTTATGGACATTTCAAACAAACACCTGCTTAAGTCAGTAAAAATAGTCATGACACTATATTAGTAAGTTATATATATATCATTGAGTGATAGAAAATTGTGTTAAAGTAAACCTTATTCCAGAATACCACTTAAATATGGCCTGGCAAAATGACATCTCAAATTGATTTTTAGGTATATTTAGGTATAACCCAGTTATGTGATTTAATAGTACATACCTCCTATACACATACATGTATTCTGACTATCTAAGCATCTATGTGACTTCACATTTACCAGTAAATAAAGGAAAAGAATGTTTAGGGTTTTTTTTTCTTGTTGAAATGTCTGATGAAGAGTTATCTGTTCTGAACTTACAGAAAATTCAGGTACAAAGATAAAAAGTCAGACTGCAGATAAATGTGTGTCAATGAAAACTGGAGCAGTAACAAAGTCTCTGACAGTCCTAGATGTACTGAAGTGAAGGGTCCTCTTCGGAAACAAAATTGTGACATATTGCCAGCAAAAGCTTTTTCAGTACCACATTATAGCTGTTTGTGTCAACTGCAACTTGCTAAGAGACTTGAGGGTATACACTACTTGGCTTATTCATTATAGCATAACTATAGTTAATGCCAATGATAATGTGAGCTAAACAGTGACAAATAATTTGCAAGTAATATAAAAAGCAATGAGATACATAATGATTATATGGCATATATTTAGAAAGGGGGAATTATGATTTTAAGTTCACTATAAAAGATGAATATAGTAATATTATAGATTAATGTTCACCATTTCTTAGACATTAGGGAATCAAATAGTTGGCATATGCTAATAGCCATCATAAAACTTCTTCACCCAGTTCATTATGCCAGCCCTATATTTTAATACCGTGGGCAAGGCATAGTGGCTTGTGTATGCCACCACTGGTGCCAAACATAATGGTACCTGTACTCTGATTACAGAGCTAGGAGGAAAAGGTTAAGAATAGGATGTTTTGCTCCCCATTACCCAAAAATGCTGATGCACATAACTTGTTTATAAGGAGTATATTATGGTACTGATGCATCTGTTTTCCTGATATCATGATTTTTAATAATAAAAACAGCCGGTGGAATTTGTCAACAGGCGTGCACCTGCAAAATAGCACGCACACAGAGTGTTTTTATTTTCCACATTGATTTGCACTAAAATCATCATCTAATTTTGCACTTTTTTATGTTGTCTGAGCTGTCTTCATAATTTTTGCTGTGTGCTTCCAGAAGGCATGGTTAGCAGATGTTGGTTGATGCGCTGAATATTTCACTCAGTTACCAGCTGGTGTAGTAATGCATGTGAGTTTTTCAGCCTTTTTTGCACTATCCAAGGTCTTTGTCATGTCTGTGTTGGCCTGTGTTTACACAGCTATTGGTTTACTTATGTGTGAACAATTTTATGTTCCCTGGTCAGGGAATAGTTAACCCCTTAAGGACGCAGGGTTTTTCCATTTTTGCATTTTCATTTTTTCCTCATCACCTTCTAAAAGTCATAACACTTTCAATTTTGCACAAACAATTCCATATGATGGCTTATTTTTTGCACCACCAATTCTACTTTTCTGTGACATTAGTCATTTTACCCAAAAATCCATGGCCAAATGGAGAGAAAATTCATTGTGCAACAAAATTGAAGAAAAAATGTCATTTGTTTCTACGCAGTGCCTTTTTCAGTAAAAATAACACCTTATCTTTATTCTGTAGGTCCATACGGTTAAAATTATACCCTACTTATATAGGTTGGATATTGTCGTACTTCAGAAAAAAATCATAACTACATGCAGGAAAATTTATATGTTAAAAATTGTCATATTCTAACCCCTATAACTTTTTTATTTTTCCGCGAATGGGCCGATCATTTTTTTGTGCAGTGTTCTGAAGTTTTTACCAGTACAATTTTTGTAGTGATCGAACTTTTTGATCACTTTTTATTCATTTTTTCCTGATATAAAAAGTGATCAAAAATACGCTATTTTGGACTTTGGAATTTTTTTGCGTGAACGCTATTGACCGTGCGATTTAATTAACAATATATTTTTTATAGTTCAGACATTTCCACACGCGGTGATACCACATATGTTTATTTTTATTTACTCATTTTTTTATGGGAAAAGGGGGGTGATTCAAACTTTTATTTGGGACGGGGTTAAATGACCTTTGTTAACTTTGTTAGTGAAAGACTCTTTATTTGAGCTTTTAATCTACTATTTCTGTCGTAGCATGCACTTAGTATTTTCTGGTTTTAGCCATGGTTAGGTAGCCATGCTTATAGCAGATTTTAAGCTGTGTTTGTTTAGTCGGTTTTAGGATTTGTATGTTCTTTTTGCTATGTGTCTGTTCACACTGTGTTTTCTCTTGTATCCATTTATATGAAGTTCTGTGTTTTTATTAGGCCCCTACACTTGTGTTCAGGGAGGGACCGGCGCCCAGTTGTCAATCCACCGGTTAGGCAAGTCCATGGGCAAGTAGGCAGGGAGAGCAGTTTTAGGATCAGTTTAGGGCTCACTCTCCCTGTCCCCTGGTCGGTTCCTGACAGTGTTCCTGTTATTTGCAGAAAAGTCTAAAATGTTGTGAGCAACATAATAAATTGTGTGCAGAAACTAGAAAATTGACACACTTGCGCAACAGGTTACACATTGCTTAAAAACCAACTGGAGGGTAAGGTGGGGGTGGGGGGACACAAGTGACTCTGCCCAATTCAAAACTGTGGTGTTTACATATGGACACCTTCTGGGTTGGTTGATATCACTATTAATGTTTCA
This sequence comes from Hyla sarda, assembly GCF_029499605.1. NCBI lineage: Eukaryota > Metazoa > Chordata > Amphibia > Anura > Hylidae > Hyla > Hyla sarda. The sequence continues at coordinate 195,348,687 of NC_079192.1, read as the reverse complement.
AAGCTCTTAAGCAGATTTTGCCACTATAATAACTAATGGGATAATAGTATGATCACAGTACATGGCTGGGAGCCCTAGCAATCTCATGATTAGGACTGTCAAAGCTTCCATCCTACCCAATCCAGCACTCCCATGGACAAGAATCAAGTGACAGGGTACATCATTGACTTTTGGATTTTTGCACTCAATTCATATGGAAATTTTGGGTTTCCCATTGTTAAAATAGCACCATGACAAAAAGGTCATACCCCTCGCTCATATACTTGTAGATGGGAGATGGGTTGTTATAGGAGACAGCTGTTATCCTTCTGGAGAAGAGCTCATTTGCATGCTTTTCCCAGGGACTTGTGTCGAATACTCCCTACATCAGTCAGATCTACACAATGAGAAACAGCATCTTGCAAGGATTAGACTGTGATATTCCTCTGAGTCAATGCTACACATTAAATTAAGCCATTATGAAGACAGAACATCGATGATAGCAATAGTTTTTTTTTACTAGATAACTGGTTAATTAGACATAAAACTTTTCTGTTATCAACAAAGAAGATAAAAGGAAGGAGATATAGGTCATTCACTGTCTTTCTATTAAATTATATTTCTTGGGGGTAATAGAATACCAATTTAGAGGAGTTAATTTGTCTAATTACAGATTTTTTTACTATCATTAAAGTGTAAAAAGGAGAGAACAATACTATCTTAAGATGTTTCGTACAGACAGTCGGTGGCCCTAATCTCACTGATACAGATGTTCTACTTCTCAGGCATGTCACTTCTCAATTAAAACATACTTGTTTGCTTTCCGACTTTGCAATCCATTTTGTTAGGAGTTTTAACATAAAAGACTGTAATTTATTCAGTTGGATTTCTTGTCTGCCCATGATGCTGCTATGTTCAGTTTGGTACTAGAACCATAATGGTGCTATGCAGGGGTCAAGTCCTGGGGAAAAAAGTGCAGGAACTCATCCATGATTTCCACTCAAGGGCCTGTCCTGTAGAACTACTTCTAATAGTAACTGTGTTCCTGTTGTGAAAAAAGTGCTGGAACCCAGTTCCCACGCGTTCCTGCAGGACTTGAGCCCTGGTGCTATGTAGGCCTACTGCAAAGACTGAATAAGAGTTACAGATGTCGGAATCCACCATCATGGCCCTCACAATACCTGTCACTGCTAGGGGGTGGACTATCCAGAAAAATGTATTGTTTACATTGTCACTAACTTTATAAAGTAACCAGGTGCTCTCACACTTCACCAGTCAAACGTACAGACATCTACAATGCACACAACACTGTGTTAGTACTTACAGAGGCAAAATGTTTACATAAAATAGGAATAATATACAGGTGGTATATTTTTAATGTGCACAATGAAAATCTATGTTAAAGTAGATGTCAGGTCAGACATTGTTTAAAAAATGGTTGTAATTTAAATGTTAAATTACAGCAGTATTTTTAAATAGTGTGTACACTAACAGCCACTTTTTTGTAGACTTTCATTGTGTACATTATTAAATAAAAAATGTGCCTGTATTTTATTCTTTTTTACATCCATATTTTGCTATTGATTTTACACTGTGTGAACATAGCCAGAATTTGTTTTACTAATGTTTTACATAAGTGGAAAGTGAGTACACCCCAAATTACCCATTTTAAATCCCTGATCATGTGACTATTTAATGTTACAAGGATTCAGGTGTGAATAGGGAGCAGATGTCTTAAATTTGGGGTTATTGCTTTCACACTCTCTAATACTGGTCTCTGAAAGTTCAGTTTTGCAACTCACGGCAATGAAATCTATGAGGATCTAAAAAAAGGTATTGTTCTACAGAAAGATGGCTTAGGCTATAAGAAGTTTGCCAAAACCTTGAAATTGAGCTGCAGCATGGTAAGCAAGACTATATACGGTTTCAAAGAACAGGTTCTACTCATGATACCAACCCCCAACAAACCTTCAAGATTACCACTGCTTTCCTAAAGACAAACTTTTTTGAACATCTGTGAATTCAGGTAGAAAAAACAGGCATGGTCGCACATCTACAATCTTGTATAATGATCTAATTGCTTCTCAGCATAATATCAAAAAACTAACAGGTAGTTAGTATACATTTTTGATCAAAAAGTACAAGCCCACTCGCCACGTCAAGGCCACCTATTAAGAGTGGGTCCCTAACGTCCCTTGCATAAAATGGCGAAGCATCGGGCGGCGACCACCACTGCCGCGGCACCAGTGCCCACGGGGGGGGGGGGGGGAACGATCCACTGGCAGAGCGGCCCCAATGCAACTCAAACCAGTCTATGGGCCGCACCCCCCCACGGACACAGCGCGACGGCGGCAACGGACGCCGCACAGCACCACACCAGTATGAACACCAGTATTACACCTTGTTCACACTGGTGCGGCATCCATTGCTGCCGTGGCACCATGTCTGTGGGGAGGTGTGGCCCAGGGACTGGTTTGAGTGGCATTTTGGCCGCTCTGCCAGAGGGGCGTTCCCCCTGTGGGCACTGGTGTCGCGGCGGTGGTGGTCGCTGCCCAGTGCTACGCCATTTTATGTTAGGGACGTTGTGGACCCACTCTAAATAGGTGGCCTTGACATGGCGAGTGGGCTTTGTACTTTTAGATCAAAATGTATTTACTAACAACCTGTTAGTTTTTGAAATTATGCTGAGAAGCAATTAGATCATTGTGTATGATTGTAGATGTGCACCATGTCTGTTTTCTACCTGAATTCACATTTTTTGAACATCTGTTGGGCATCCTCAGACAGAAAGTGGGAAGCGCAAGGACTCTAGCATTCCCCAGCGATAACATCATGGAGGAGAGGAAGAGGACTCCATTGGCAACCTATGAAGCTCTGGTAAACTTCATGCCCAAGATGCTTAAAAGAGTCATCCAGGAGTAGAAAAACAGAGTTGATTTCTTTCAAAAACAGAACTACCTTTGTTTTCAGGTTGTGTGTGGTATTGCAATCAAATTCCATTAAAAAGCATAAAGCCAAGTAGTGATACCACACCAGTGTGGTACAGTTTTTGAAGGAAATTAGCTTGTTTTACATTTCTGGATAACCCCTTAAAGAGAGTGCTGGAAAATAAAATTGAGACTTTTGTGGAGATTTATTAAAACTTGTGTAGAGAAAAAGTTGACCATGGCAACCAATAAGATTGATTCTTTCCTTTTTTTAAAGTCCACTGAAAAACAAAAGAAACAATCTAATTGGTTGCTATGGGGAACTGGTCAACCTTTTCTCTGCAAAGATGTTGCCACTTAGGTATACTCACTTTTGTTTCCACGGTGTAGCTATTAATGGCTGTGTGTTGAGTTATTTTAGGGGACACCACATTAAACTTTGTTATACAGAGTACTCACTACTTTAAGCAGACAGTCATTTCTTCAGTAACCTATATTTGATTCATTTCCTTTAAATTTTCCTAACAACAGAATGTGTTACCAGCAGATTTTTTTTTTTTTTTTTTGTGAAATTCAATTTCTTTATTTTCCTGTCCAAAAGATATGAATTTAAAGCACAATAAAGACTCTGCAATACACTTTTGGGAATACTAAACAAGCTTTTTCAAAATTCCTGGTAGTACATTCTGACCAAAGTTAATGTAGCACAGATACATATTATGCTGAGAGCATAATGCTCACTAAAATCAATAACTGGCTTTACAGTGAGGCTTAAGATAGATTTTGGATCATTATAGTTGATGAAGTAAGGACTCCGGTTTTACTAACTTTACAACCTTATCACTGCAGAATACAAAATATGGAGACACAAGATATAACGGGAAACATTAAAGGGTTAATGAAACAAACACAATACACTCAGCTGAATATTGCCTGCAGTAAGAAGGTCAGTCTGATCAGATCAGTCACATTGTTATTCAGTCATATTATTGATCCCTTAACACATTCCACCATATGTGTATGGCAGAAGTGTACTGGGGAGATAAGGAGGGGGCTCAGGTGCTGAGCAGGTCTGCCATGAGATTGGTAAAATAACAGAGCCCTTCAATATTAGTGTGGCAATGTACTGTACAGTACATCTAAAGATCAAGGAGTTTACAGGGGGCTAAATGTATGATAAAAAGTTTTACTACTTTAAACAAAAAAAAAGAACAAAAAACATAGTTGGTAATGGTCTTCTTGTGTCCATAAATGTCTGAATGATGAAAGTGTAATGTTATTTGTCCCCCATTTCCCATTAATCTGCTCTCTCCCAAAAAATTTGAATTAAAAAGCAATACAAAAGTAATATATACCCCAAAATTGTATCAATGAAAGCTGAAACTCACCCTACAAAAAGCAAAAAAAGAAATCTCAAAGCTTATTAGAAGGAAAAATAAAACAAAAGTTTTAGAAGGTGAGAATGAATTGACATAAAACAATTTGTATTTGTAAAAGTTTTTATGTTTTTAAAGTAGTAAAACATGATAAAATGTATATGAATTTGATATTGCTATAGACATACAAACTAATTCTAATTCTTAGACAGTGCAAACTTGTATGGGCAGGTTTCAAATGTACCAGAAGTATCACAGTAGTATCAGGCTGAATTATAAATATGGGGGGAGATTTATCATCACTTTTTGAGTATTTTTTTGTCTAGGCTTTGGCGCAGTTCAGACGCAAGCAGCATATTTAGTGACTTTTATGTGTGTTTTGATATAGACAGTTTCACTCTTTTTACCTACCCGTGGAACTTTTTCTTTTTTGACCATGCAGTGGTCACGTATTTATCATTTGTGACTTTTGTCAAAAGTTGCTATTTCGTGTGAAAAGGTGGGAATCACTTCTACCTTCCGCAATTCAACCTTTAACCCCTTGTGGACAACATTGTCCCACTCCCCTTTCAATGACACCTGCTCAGGAGCTGAGCGCGGGTCATATCTGGGTGGTCCTGGTGGCTATCTGCCACCAGGGCCCAACTCTAATGCTGGACATCAATGATCACAGTGATGCCCGGCTTTAACCCCTTAGACACCGCAATCAAATTTGATTGTAGCTTCAAAAATGCAAGTAAAAATGTCCCAGCAGCTCTGTGAAATAAAGTGAAAACACCTAATCTTCCAAATCCAGGACCATGGAAAGTGTCTTTTTCCCTCCCTCACGTGTCTTTTTCCCTCCCTCACGCGTCTAGAAAAAGTGTATGCGGTAGAGATTTTCCCACCTCAGCAGAGCTGCGCAAAATTAATTATCCTGCTGCACCTTCTTAACAAATAAGATGCACGCTAGTCAAACACACGTCCCAAATAAACCTGGGAAAATAGCTCTACCGTAGACATTCTTTGATAAATCTGGGCCATGGTGTATCTGAATAGTGTCTAGTTTGTCTAAGTTTAGATCCAACCATCTAAATCCATGCTCCCTTGCTGAGAAGCCGTGCCTTTTTTTTTTTTTTTATAACCAGAGTGTCAAAAAAGTAAAAAAAAAATTCCATAAGAAATGGGATAAAAATCCTGTAAGACATTTTTGGAGTGAATTGGGTCCAGATTTTTCTGCAGTTCTGCGGCATTTGCAATTGCGAATCTGGACAACTGGTCATCAGAATAAAGCTAACATACTTTTTTTACAGCAACAATGCCATGCCATTGCACCAATACATATTTGTTTTTGTTTCTTAATACATTATTTGGTAAAATAAATGGATTCCCTTAAAAAGTACAACATGTCACACAAAAAGTAAGCCCTCAAACAGCTTTGGAGTTATGTTTTTTTTAAAGGCAAGGATGTAAAAATAAGAATGAAAAATATAAATAAATACATTCTCACACAAGACAGTTGAAAAAAACTATGTGCAAATATAGCCAAATTCTAGGCACATTTTTTATGTTCTTTTTCTTTAGTATATAAAAAAAATGGGTAGAAATAAAGGAACATAAAACTGTGTGTGAACAAGGTCTGTCATGTATGATTCTCTCGCTAGAGCATTTGTGACCTTAAAGGAAAGCTGTCATATGTTTTCTCCCGCACTATACACAGGTACCGATGGATAGTGCGGGAGACGCTGAACATTTTGAGTCCTACCTTGCCCAGATGCGCTGTGCTGTTCTCCTGTTATAGCAGTTTTTCTGTATATTTAAATTAGCTGCTAACTGGCATGGGCAGGGTTACTGCCTTCATCTTGCACTGTGACTTAACTGCCGCCCGGCCCGCAGCACCGCCCGGCTAATGAATATTCATATAATGTCTTACACTCTCCTTCTCATCCTGGCCGATACTGCGCATGTGCGGGATTTCCTACTGTACCCGGAAGCAGTCTTCAGCGCTGCTTCATTAGTATGGAGCAGCGTTGGAGTAAAGTTGTAGGCATGTTCATGCCTACCATCTATTAGCTTGTTTTTGTAATGATATCAATCATTTCACCCAAAAATGTATGGCAAAACCAACATAAAATTATTTGTGGGGCAAAATTGGAAAAAAATATGCAATTTTGTAGCTTTTGGGGGGCTTCCAATTCTATGCAGTGTGCTTGACACCATACATTTTTTTTCTGTAAGTCCATACGGTTAAAATTATACCCAATTTATATAGGTTTTTATTTTATTTTACTACTTAAACTTAAACTAAAAATTATAACTACATGCCCCAAAATTTGTATGTTTAAAATTGTCATCTTCTGATCCCTACAACTTTTATTTTTCCGTATACGGGGTTGTTTGAGGGCTCCTTTTTTGTGCCGTGATCTGAAGTTTTTATTGGTACTATAATTGTTTGATGGGACTTTTTGACCGCTTTTTATAAAAAAAAATTTAGGGTATTCAAAGGGACCAAAAATACGCAATTTTGGACTTTGAATTTTTTTTTTACGTGTACGCCATTGACCGTGAAGTTCTATTAACATTATATTTTTATAGTTCGGACATTTATGCACGTGGCGATACCACATATGTTCATTTTTATTCTTGTTTACATATCTATTTTTTTTCAATGAGAAGAGGGTGGTTCAAACTTTTATTCATAAAGGGGTTAAATGACATTTACTCACTTTTTTAAAAACTTTTTATACACATTTTTTAGCCCCCATAGGAGACTATTACATACAATCCTTTGATACAGTCCTCTAAGCTGTTCAGGATGCCACGATTTCCCTGCGGCGGTTTTAGCCATGGGTCCTGGATTTTTTCTCAAACGTCATTGACCACGCAGTTTAATTAATGATATATTTTTATAGTTTGGACATTTTCACATGCAGCAATATCACATATGTTTATTTTTATTTACACCGTTTTTTTAAATAGGAAAAGGGGGGTAATTCTTACTTTTCTTAGGGAAGGGGTTAAGTGATCTTTAATAACTTTTTTCACACTTTTTGTTTTGCAATTTTTTTGCCCCCCACTAGTGGCTATGGCACTGCACATACTGATCTTATACACAGATCACCCCTATGCATTAACCTGGAGATGATCAGTGTTATCGGCGGTCGATTGCGATTTCACCGCCATGGTCCCGATCAGTTTGACTGAGCTGCCGGGAGTGTATTATTGTTACTTTAGATGCGGCGGTCAGCTTTGAACGCCGCGTCTAAAGGGTTAATAGCATGCGGCACAACTATTGGTGCCGTACGCTATTAGCCCAAGGTCCTGGCCTTCATTAGCGTGACCCCGTGTTATAAACCTACACAGCCCTGCATCCTTAAAAGGTTAAAATACTAGCTCTCTTGTAGTTTCTCACAGATAGGTGCTAAGGGAGATGCAAAGCAACTAACAACAGGTATACACAAGAATTAATGTGGGAGTTATAAAAGATATGGGAGAGAGATGATAAAAAGGAAAGTGCAGAAATTATGAAGCCCAGGATGTCCTTTCAGACTCCTGTCTCAAAATCATATTTTCCTAAGAAATTAAATGTGAAACCTATATTTACTTCAAGGCTATTGGCTCCTATATGTAGCCATCTTTTGTTTAAAAGGAAAAAGTTTTTTTTTTTTTTTTTAATATACTGGCAGTTATATAGTGCAATGTGTGTAACCAGTCATTTTTCAGATAAGTACCATTGAATGCAATAACTTGAAAAAAGACAGCTGTCTTTTGTACCATACAATGGTAAAATAACAGCCTTTTTTGGAGATAAAACAAGCATGTCAACTTTATTTTGTGGGTCAGTACAATAACAGTGATAACCAATTTATATACTTTTTATGTGTTTCAATACTTACAAGAAATGAAAAATATATAAAAAAAAATGTAATCTAACATTTTGCAAGATGATTTGTAGTTTTTATTGCCAGCATTTTGGGGTAGATGAGACAAGCTCTGTAATCAGTGTTTTTTTTTTTTTCAGTTTGAGTGTTTTATATTCCATCTTTTCTGGGATACAAAGTGGGCCTTTTTTTTTAATTCAGAGCATTTCAATTTTTAATAAATGAGTGAAATATATTACGATGGCAATAAAAATCATTCAATACACAAAAGAAATTAGTAAAAAAAATATATATATAAAAATACAGTATAAACAGCAATAATTTTAGAGCAAAAAAAAATCTAAAACATCTCTATAATGAGACTAAGTACTATAAATGGCCAATGGATAATGGAGGTGTCAATAAATTCTGGGTCACAGCAGGCATAATATTTTGGTTTTCAGGCATATTTTTTAGTTTCCTAATGGTGTTAACAATGGAGTGGATAATTAGCTGACTAGTAACCCAGGGGTTAGATGACGTGACTTTGCTTCACTGCCCTCTAAATTAAGGGAAAAAGCTGCTGCATATTAGTAAGCAACAAAGGTAATGCCTTATGAATTGCTAATGTTGTTGTCTAATTCATGCACAGCCAGAATTACTATAAAGTAAAAAAAAAAAAAAAAAAAAAATCAGCTTTTAATACTAGAAATACCAAATGAAAACTGTATGTAACATTTCTGACATTTTTACTTTATATAAACATTTTTATATTTTGTAAGGGTTACGTATAGCTTGGTGGAGGTGGCTAAATCACATTAAACAGCACTCAGAGACAGTGACACAGAAGTAGAGTTTAATCAGGGCTTCTCCTGTCTTTATTTTTGCTTGATATAATGACCATACAACCTTCTTCTTTAGGAAAAAAAAAAAAAAGGGAAACTAAATCCCTGCTTGTCTGAGTGCTAACATACAGGACAGCATCCCTAACTAACAATTTGAGCCAAGCGCTCAGCGCCTATATGTCTCACATAGACTTGGAACTTTTGGTTCCTACAGGCTTAGCAAAGACTGTCTCACTAGACTGGAAGTCATCACTTGGGGAGGTCTTAAAACTCTAAGGCTGGGTTTGTCTCAGAATTTCTGAGATTCTGAGTGTGGCCCCCTAGACAGCAATGTCTGCGGAGAGGATTCCGCTAGAAGAATGAACAAGTTCTGGGCTATAATGAAACAAAGCTAAAGTGGAAGATGCCCTTCTCTCCTGAAATCCAGCTCTTGTTTTTGGAATATATATTCACCACGAAACATGAAACAGCTGTCTTCAGATGGGTAGAAACTTCCCTTTTGGGGAGTAGTCTGGCTTGGCATAAAATCCCGATCAGCTTTTCATATTCCTTAACAGGAGCTAAGCTGATGCCAGGGAACATTACCTGAAAAGGTGATGTAATGAGCTGCTTTGCATATTCCCCTACCCAGAATGCCCACGGAGCACGGAGTGCTTAATGGCCTTCTGAAGTTCCGTTACACCAGGAGTGGTGGCCTCACCCTGAGGCAAATACTCATCCCCTTTATATATATATATATATATATATATATATATATATACACATACAGTGGAGCAAAAAAGTATTTAGTCAACCACCAATTGTGCAAGTTCTCCCACTTGAAAAGATGAGAGAGGCCTGTAATTTTCATCATAGGTATACCGGAACTATGAGACATAATGAGAATAAAAAATCCATAAAATCACATTGTCTGATTTTTAAAGAATTTGTTTGCAAATCATGGTGGAAAATAAGTATTTGGGCAATACCAAAAGTTCATCTCAATACTTTGTTATATACCCTTTGTTGGCAATGACAGAGGTCAAATGTTTTCTGTAAGTCTTCAAAAGGTTTTCACACATTGTTGCTGGTATTTTGGCCCATTCCTCCATGCAGATCTCCTCTAGAGCAGTGATGTTTTTGGGCTGTCACTGGGCAACACATACTTTCAACTCCCTCCAAAGGTTTTCTATGGGATTGAAATCTGGAGACGGGCTAGGCCACTCCAGGACCTTGAAATACTCCTTACAAAGCCACTCCTTCATTGCCCAGGCGGTGTGTTTGGGATCATTGTCATGCTGAAAGACCTAGCCATGCCCTTGATTGAAGGATAGAGATGAAAATCTCATTATACATGGCCCCATTTCGTCTTTCCTTTACACAGATCAGTCGTCCTCGTCCCTTTGCTGAAAAACAGCCCTAAAGCATGAGGTTTCCACCCCCATACTTCACAGTAGGTATGGTGTTCTTTGGATGAAACTCAGCATTCTTTCTCTTCGACAAGTTGAGTTTTTACCAGAAAGTTCTACTTTGGTTTCATCTGACCATATGACATTCTCCCAATTCTCTTCTGGCTCATCCAAATGCTCTCTAGCAAACTTCAGATGGACCAGGACATGTACTGGCTTAAGCAGAGGGACACATCTGGCACTACATGATTTGAGTCCCTGGTGTGTAACTGATGGTAGCCTTAGTTACTTTGATCTCAACTCTCAGCAGGTCATTCACTAGGTCCCCCTGTGTGCTTCTGGGATTTTTGATCACCATTCTTGTGATCATTTTAATACCACAGGGTTAGATCTTGCGTGGAGCCCCAGATCAAGGGAGATTATCAGTGGTCTCGTGTCTTCCATTTTCTAATAATTGCTCCGACAGTTGATTTCTTCACGCCAAGCTGCTTGCCTATTGCAGATTCAGTCTTCCCAGCCTGGTGCAGGTCTAAAATGTTGTTTCTGGTGTCCTTTGACAGCTCTTTGGTCTTGGCCATAGGGAAGTTTGGAGTGTGACTGTTTGAGGTTGTGGACATGTGTCTTTTATACTAATGACAAGTTCAAACAGGTGCCATTAATACAGGTAACAAGTAGAGGACAGAGGAGACTCTAAAAGAAGAAGTTACAGGTCTGTGAGAGCCAGAAATCTTGCTTGTTTGTAGGTGACCAAGTAATTATTTTCCATCATAATTTGCAAATAAATTCTTAAAAAATCAGACAATGTGATTTTATTTTTTATTTTTATTTCAATGGGATTTTTTTTTTCTCATCATGTCTCTCATAGTTGAGGTATTACAGGCCTCTCTCATCTTTTTAAGTGGGAGAACATACAGAATTGGTGGCTGACTAATATAACTTATTTTTGTGCTGGAGCTTTAAATTTAGTGCAGGCAAAAAGTGAAGAACATTCAATTATTCTTAAACTGCAAGGTACAGGGTAAGTCTGCTGGCTAAGACTGTGTTGTAAAAAATCTGTTAACTATGTCAGACTGTGTGATTATGATAAAGTGCTGCATTGTATACTGCAATGCTGATCTGTTAGGTGGAATCATAACAAACACAATGTACATACACTTAAAGGGAGAGAGAGTCACTTTAACCTGAACAAGCTATGGTTATCATCCTTAACCTACAAGTATACAGTACATATCACCAATTTGATAAATCAATATGATAATAAACTGTCCAGCAGTGGCAGTTATAATACGGGCATTGCCATCCTTGGATCTATACATACTGCAAAATCACTCAAACCATGGTCCTTGTGCCTAGGTGCTTTGTCATTCAGATACACATTGTAGTAATTTTTTTATGTATGTTTATATTTATCTCTCCTTTGCAGATCACCAGAGGTTGCTAATGATGTAAACATATAACAGGCAATTTAACCCCTGTAAAAAGCCTTCTAAAAGCCATTTATTTTTTTGGTGCCCTATTTAATTTTGCAGGACAAGTTTTACTTTTTGTCAGCCCCATTTACTGTACTATTGAATTTGTAAAGAAGGAAAAATATGTATTTGAAAGTTGAGAGTTGAAAAGGAAAAAAATTGAATTTTTGTTTTGTTTTTTCTTGTTTTAAATTATATAAAGAATCTGTCAACTGTAATTGCTGATAAGAGCTGCATGCATCAATGAATAACTGTTGGGGTATAAAAGCAAGCAATACCTTTCCTGGAGCTGATGGTGTATGCTGCAATTAAAAAAGTCGCCTTTCTATCCCTGTCAAGTTTAAGGAGGCCGAGCCGCTTAAGCACCCCAGCCTGGCACATCTCCTCATTTGCCCCCACTTCCAAGCACCTCCTTAACTGCCCTAACTGCTGTACTGCCCACACACACACAGGGCTGAGCTGAGTGGGCTGGGAAGTAGTGGAGGCTTCACTCAGAGGGCAGGGCTACAGCTAGGAGACAAGATCCAGCCATTCCTTCTGGGATATCAAAGGGTAATGCTTCATCTTGGAAGAGAGGGAAGAGCCAGAGAGATGTTGATACAACACCATACTCAAATTGGAGGGCTAGCACAACTCTCTGTCAGGGTTATTTCACGTAAAAACATGCTGGTGCCAGAACAATTTGTAACAACACTATATTACTAAGTTATATATCTTGGGACTTTATTTAAATACAATTTTCTGATACCACAATACCCCTTTAACCCCTTAAGGACGCAGGACGTAAATGTACGTCCTGGTGAGGTGGTACTTAACGCACCAGGACAAACATTTACGTCCTGTGCATAACCGCGGGCATCGGAGCGATGCCCGTGTCATGCGCGGCTGATCCCGGCTGCTGATCGCAGCCAGGGACCCGCCGGCAATGGCCGACGCCCGCGATCTCGCGGGCGTCCGCCATTAACCCCTCAGGTGCCGGGATCAATACAGATCCCGGCATCTGCGGTAGTTCGCGATTTAAATGAACGATCGGATCGCCCGCAGCGCTGCTGCGGGGATCCGATCATTTAGAACGCCGGACAGAGGTCCCCTCTCCTTCCTCCATCCGGCTCCCGGCGTCTCCTGCTCTGGTCTGTGATCGAGCAGACCAGAGCAGGAGATGACCGATAATACTGATCTGTTCTATGTCCTAAACATAGAACAGATCAGTATTAGCAATCATGGTATTGCTATGAATAGTCCCCTATGGGGACTATTCAAGTGTAAAAAAAAATGTAAAAAAATGTAAAAGTAAAAGTAAAAAAAAAGTGAAAAATCCCCTCCCCCAATAAAAAAGTAAAACGTCCGTTTTTTCCTATTTTACCCCCAAAAAACGTAAAAAACATTTTTTATAGACATATTTGGTATTGCCGCGTGTGTAAATGTCCGAACTATTAAAATAAAATTTTAATGATGCCGTACGGTGAACGGCGTGAACGAAAAAAAAAAAGTCCAAAATTCCTACTTTTTTAATACATTTTATTAAAAAAAAAATGATAAAAAATGTATTAAAAGTTTTTTATATGCAAATGTGGTATCAAAAAAAAGTACAGATTATGGTGCAAAAAATGAGCCCCCATACCGCCGCTTATACAGAAAAATAAAAAAGTTAGAGGTCATCAAAATAAAGGGATTATAAACGTACTAATTTGGTTAAAAAGTTTGTGATTTTTTTTAAGCGCAACAATAATATAAAAGTATATAATAATGGGTATCATTTTAATCGTATTGACCCTCAGAATAAAGAACACATGTCATTTTTACCATAAATTGTACGGCGTGAAAACAAAACCTTCCAAAATTAGCAAAATTGCGTTTTTCGTTTTAATTTCCCCACAAAAATAGTGTTTTTTGGTTGCGCCATACATTTTATGATATAATGAGTGATGTCATTACAAAGGACAACTGGTCGCGCAAAAAACAAGCCCTCATACTAGTCTGTGGATGAAAATATAAAAGAGTTATGATTTTTAGAAGGCGAGGAGGAAAAAATGAAAACGTAAAAATTAAATTGTCTGAGTCCTTAAGGCCAAAATGGCCTGAGTCCTTAAGGGGTTAAAATATATGAAATCAGCAGTCAGCTGTTGTCTTAAAGGGGTACTCCGGTGCTTAGACATCTTATCCCCTATCCAAAGTCATAGTTATCACGCCTCCTCCCGTAGGCTTGCATTGAGGGGCGGAGCCTGACGTCACACGCCGCCAGCCCTGCGGTCGACCGTAATCAGACCCGGAGCGAACACGCTCCTGGGACTGATTACAAACGGGGTGCCGCGAGCATGATCCCGGGGGTCCCCAGCAGTGGGACTCCCTCAATCAGGCATCTTATCCCCTATCCTTTGGATAGGGGATAAGATGTCTATGCACCGGAGTACCCCTTTAATTATATTATTATAAAAAAAACACTTGCATTAAAGGGTTAAAAATATTAACATAGCACTACTATTCAATGAAATGATGTTGAATATGAAAACTTCCCTATATATTTTCTCTGTTTCATGATACCCTGCTATGACTTCTTTGATTACCGGATATGACATAATAATTTGGAACCTATCTCCACAATAATATAATACATGGTGATCTGCATCTCTACACTTTCTCAACTAACATCCCTTTTATTATTGAGTCCTCTATCTATGACCATTTTTCTTCATATTTCTACATCTAATTTAACCCATTAGGTGCAAAACAACTTAGGTAAATATCTAATAACTCTCTCTACTGCATAACAACAAAAAAAGAGGAGCAGTTGCCTTTAGCTGGGACCTTTCTAATATTTTAGAGCTTAGAGCAAAGTGTTGATAACAGGGGGTATACATAATAACTTGTGTGATCTGTGACAATATTATTTCAAGGTTTTGCTTTATTTTTAGCATGTATAGGATGGATTTCATCTAATCTATTATCTGTTTGTTTGTTTTTTTTACTAACATCTCATGGTGTTTAAAGTGAAACTACACCATCAAAGCTAAAAGTGTTGCACAACACATAAAACATATCTTGCTTTAGCAACAATGCTCCTATACCAAATAGCAATAGAAAGAATAATGTCTGTATGTTAAAGTGCAACTGTCACCTCCACACAAGGTACACCTTAACAGTTAGGGAAAAAGGGATAAAACAGACGGTACTTTTTTTTTTTTGTGTGGCCACAATTTTTTATATTATATTGCAATTTTTGATGTCATCTAAAGCTCAGATTATATTGGACACTTGCTGGCAACTTACAATATATATTTAAATAGGCACTGGCATTTCAACAAATTACATAAATCCATAGTGCAAGCGAAGATAGGAAATTTTGCAATATATTTTGTCAAACAAAAATGCTTCTTTCTCCTATTATCAAGCATCATTCCTCACTTATTCCCACCTCTGCTAAACTGCCATTGACTTTGGAAAAATCAGGCATCAAATTGCAGGCAATACAAGTCTATGGATGGGTAAGAAGGGAAGAGAGAAATGGAAGGGGGATTGCCTAGTAACACACACAAACAAGATATCTTTACCCAAGGCTTTATAAACAGGGAGAACTGAAATCTATTAAAAAAAAAAAAAAAAAAGGCTAAGGTCATGTCATTTAATTTTCAGAAATAGTGCTGATTCTCTTGTACACACAAAGGACAACTGAACCTGAAAAATCATTATACCTATAACTGATCATACACCAACATTTCTAGTATTGTCTAATTGTACAAAAAAAAAAAAAAAACAAAGAGCCACCCACCAGCACACGAATATAACACTCTAATAAAAAAAAAATGGTGGGGACCAACTAGCTGTTGCTAGCACCATTTTCTTTGCAGTTTGTGAGGTTTTTTTTTTCATGGAAAGCTCATGTTTATGTGTTGAGTAGTGTTGAGCGGCATATGCCATATTCGAATTTGCGATATTTCGCGAATATATGGACGAATATTTGTCATCTATTTGCTAAATTCGCATATTCGTAATAATCGCGTTTTATTTTCACATATGCGAAAATTCGCGTATGCCAAAATTTGCATAAGTGAAAATTAGCATATACAAAAATTAGAATAAGTGAAAATTTGCATATGTGAAAAATTTGCATATGTAAAAAAAATGAATATTCGTAATTACGAATATATAGTGCTATATTCCCGAATATGCGATATTCGCGAATAAAATTTGCATTGCGAATATTCACAAGTAACACTAGTGTTGAGAGGGAGGACTCTCTTTTTGTATAATTATACAATAAAGGATTATGTTGTTATGAAAATTGTGGTGTGTAAGCAGTTGTAGGTATATTGCATTTGTAGTATTTTGGTTGCACAATATACTGTGGTATTGCTTGGGGAAATGTGGGTTCTTCATTAGAGTTGAGCAAACTTTTCAAAGTTTTCAAAATTTTGTTTTTGCATTGACAAATTTTCTAAAAAAAGTTTCTACGAATCGGCAATGAATATGAGTGACATAACATCACTAATTCAACAGTTGTCCTTACTGACAAATCTTGTTGCCTCTTCAAAAGGCTTGAACATGTGACATGTATCTCTAATAAGCTGTCAATTCCCAAGATGAAAGTCATACTGGTTCCAAAAATTGTCTGTCTGCTGTATTAGGAAATCTATCACCTATTTGTGCTGCTGGTACAGCAATTCAACATGTTTTATATTGAGTTTCACCATGTTGGAACGCTGCAAATAAGGCAGTGTTGATGAAAATCCATTTTGGTTCTGTAGGTCAAGGAGGGCATATTTAAAAGCAAAAGAATGGCTTTACTGAACACATTTTTTCTTACACATAGCCAGCACATCACTAAGACTGCCACAATATCACAAGAAATGTTTAATGAAAAGATTTAGTATGTGTGCCATACAGGGAGAGTGGGTCATGCCACCTAGATGCATTGTTTTTATGATGTTTGTGTCATTATTGGCAACTACATTTCCTATTGTCAGATAGCAAGTAGAGCCAGTGTGTAACTGCAAACTTGCAAGGTATTCTGCATCTGGTAAGGTAGAAAATACATTTCATACAGCAGAATACTGGGCAGGGACAGCACCATCTAACTGGGCACCTCCTCTGGAATTTTTTTGTTATTCAAACCTAAAGATGCAGCAGAGTCACTGTAACCTGAGCTGATCAGGTTATCAGGAAGTGGTATGCAGCAAGGAACCATACACAACAAAAATGGCAGCAGTGGTGGATAGTGCAGCTGACTTTTTTTTTAAGCCACCCTTAAATCACAAATTCCTTTCCCTAGACAATCTCTTTTAAAGGAAATTCCCAAGTGATAGCATATAACTAGGGACATAGGATAGTGTGGTGACACGGGGGTGCAAGATATACTTGTCAAATTGTGACGCCAAGGTGGTGGCAGCTTCTTCTGGGCCAGGCAAGGGGCAATAAACACACCAATGTCAGGTTATGGATAACTGTCTTTTTACTGAGTCAGGAGCAGATGGTAGAATACTCACAGTACAGAGCAGAGTAGAAGAGAGGCAGTATAACCTGTGGGAGCCCTGTGGCCTTGCTTGGACTTATGGTGCTTTTCACCCACTTGAATTGAATTAGATAGGACAGACTTGAGACTTGGAGATAGTCCACGCTGACTAGGGTTCTGCTCAGGTCCAATTTACTCACACCAACAGGGTATGAACTCACCAACTCCTGTGCGGGGAACACTTGCAGAATGGCGGGTTTGATTGGATAAGAGATTTTTTTTCAGGCTTCCCTTGGCATCACCTAACGATTCTTCTGACTCCATTCCACGTTGCAGCTCACATGGAGCTCTGCACAGAGCAGAAACTGAAACCAGTCTGAAGCTAGGCCAAAACTGAACTAAATAACTCCTCCCTCTACACAATATGCAGGGCAATTTGGGGGTTCCCATTGGGCAATCAGGGTCACATGGGTATTCTGCATCATACCTCCTCACAAATATCCTGAACATTCCTTAACCCCTTAAGGACTCAGGGTTTTTCAGTTTTTGCACTTTTGTTTTTTCCTCCTTACCTTTAAAAAATCATAACCCTTTCAATTTTCCACCTAAAAATCCATATTATGGCTTATTTTTTGCGTCGCCAATTCTACTTAGTCATCTTACCCAAAAATGCACGGCGAAACGGAAAAAAAAAATCATTGTGCGACAAAATCGAAGAAAAAACGCCATTTTGTAACTTTTGGGGGCTTCCGTTTCTACGCAGTGCATATTTCGGTAAAAATTACACATTATCATTATTCTGTAGGTCCATACGGTTAAAATGATACCCTACTTTTATAGGTTTGATTTTGTCGCACTTCTGGAAAAAATCATAACTACATGCAGGAAAATTTATACGTTAAAAAATGTCATCTTCTGACCCCTATAACTTTTTTATTTTTCACGTACAGGACGGTATGAGGACTTATTTTTTGCGCCGTGATCTGAAGTTTTTATCGGTATGATTTTTGTTTTGATCGGACTTTTTGATCACTTTTTATTCATTTTTTAATGGTATAAAAAGTGACCAAAAATGCGCTTTTTTTGACTTTGGAATTTTTTGCGCGTACGCCATTGACCATGCAGTTTAATTAATTATATATTTTTTATAGTTCGGACATTTACGCACGCGGCGATACCACATATGTTTATTTAAATTTTTTTTTGCACTGTTTTATTTTTTTAATGGGAAAAGGGGGGTGATTCAAACTTTTATTAGGGAAGGGGTTAAATGTCTTTTATTAACACTTTTTTTAAACTTTTTTTTTTGCAGTGTTATAGGTCCCATAGGGACCTATAACACTGCACACACTGATCTCTCATCCTGATCACAGGCGTGTATTAACATGCCTGTGATCAGTGTTATCGGCGCTTGACTGCTCCTGCCTGGATATCAGGCACGGAGCAGTCATTCGCCGATCGGACACCGAGGAGGCAGGTAAGGGCCCTCCCGGTGTCCTGCAAGCTGTTCGGGATGCCGCGATTTCACCGCGGCGGTCCCGAACAGCCCGACTGAGCAGCCGGGTCACGTTCACTTTCACTTCTAAAGGGTTAATATCGCACATCGCCGCGATCGGCGATGTGTGGTATTAGCCGCGGGTCCCGGCCGTTGATGTGCGCCGGGACGGACGCGATATGATGCAGGATCGCGGCGCGATCAGCTTCATATCGCGGGAGCCGGCGTAAATATACGTCCTGCGTCGTTAAGGGGTTAAAGACACAGTGTGACATAATATAAATTAATAGAACAAATATTAAAAGGAATATCACAGCATCACCTGATCAGCAGGGCCCACCCCAGGCACCTGAAGCAATGTTTACCTGACAGGACGCACTCTGGTACTGGGATACCACAATAGCCTCTTTACAAGTGCTTACTGAATACTTGACAATAATTTCTGTAATGCATTGTAAACAAGGTATTTTTGAAATTATGTAGATGTTGTGATAAATATAGTTTTTGCCACACTGTTATGCATATTGTAAAATGATACGTCAAAAGTATACATATTTTTAGACAAAGCAAATGTGTTGCCTTGGAAACTTGCTTTTTACTTACATTTAATTAACAAATTATATTTTAGTCATTTTGCTACATAGCATATGTTCCTTCTTTTCTTTTTAGTGGTGACTATATTATGTCATGTATGAGAACATATATCATGTATCATATGTGAAACAGCATTGGAATTATATAGTCGATAACGAGGTTAATTATTGACATGTAATTAAAACAAATGACTAAACTTGCCTTAATGTTATTTAAAAATGATATTAATTATATTATTGTATACTGTAATTATGACAACTGTGTAGTGAGGCCATTTAAGCAAAGTTTTGATGTATTCAGAATTGTAAGTTGAAAGCTTATTTCAAGTAAAGGAAAAAAAAATCTTTAATTGAAGAAGTAAAGGAAATGAGGATAAAATAAGAAAAAAAAAGGATATCCTTAGTTTCTCTTTACTTCTATTTGTCTACATTCTGGATTGGAGATGACTGCTGTAGATTTTGCTACCCATTGGGGAAGATTTATCAAAATCTGTCCAGAGGAAAAATTGCTGAGTTGCCCATAGCAACCAATCAGATCGCTTCTTTCATTTTGCAGAGGCCTTGTTAAAAATGAAAGAAGCGATCTGATTGGTTAATATGGGCAACTCAACAACTTTTCCTCTGGACAGGTTTTGATAAATCTCCCCCATTGACTTCAAATTCTTTGAAATGCATACTATGATAGTGGAGACAGAGTTAAAACGGAGATACATTTGATTCAGAGTACTGTTCATGGACACCATGCAATCTATAGACAATAGAAACATTATGTGAAAAATGGCAAACATTTCCACAAAAAATCCTGTCCACTGAGACTATGTTCACACCTTATTATTTAGCCATTTTTTTAGCAGTAAAAAAGTTTTGCTTTTTATTTAACCTGTTAAGGACCAAGGACATATTGGTACATCCTGAGTCTTTTCCCTTCCTATAACGCATGGCCACAGCGGGTCGTTCCCAGCCTCTAACAATGGCCGGGACCCGTGGCTAATAGTGCGCGGCACTGATCGCGGTGGTGCACGTTATTAACCCTTTAGATGCTGCGTTCAAAGTTGAATGCTGCGTCTAAACTGAAAGAAACACAATCCCGGTTAGCTCAGGGGGCTGTTCGGGATGTCCTCTGTGAAATTGCGGCATCCTGAACAGCTGTGACACAGCAGGAGGGTCCCTTACCTTGCCTCCTGGTGTCCGATCACCGAATGACTGCTCAGTACCTGAGATCCAGGCATGAGCAGTCAAGCGGCAGAATCATCGATCAATGGTTTCCTATGAGAAACCATTTATCAATGTAAAAGATCAGTATGCACCCACTTATCCCATCGTAGAAGGAATTGCAATTCCTTTCCCATACGGGAAGCCACCAGCCTTTCCATAGAGCAGGAGAAGTCCACCTTAGTTAGCAGTAGTGAAAAGTCCGGGACATCAATAGATTGCCATAATGAGGCTATGAGGAGTCTTGCAGAGGTGAACATATGGAAGGCTATAGTGCAAGAGTCCTCAGGTAGATCACTAAGATTCAGAGAGATCAATGCCATGCCTGGTTGAGTTGGTATTGGAAAGTGAAGGAGCTGTGAGAGAACATCAAAGACCTTTTTCCAAAATAAGGTGAGTGCAGGACAGGACCACCAAATATGGAAGTAAGTCCCCTTATGCAAGTTGCATCGCCAGCATCATTGGTTAACAGTAGGGTACATATGAGACAAACGGTCAGGGGTGTAGTACCATCTTACGTGATGATTCTACATGGTTGGTACATTTGGATAACTGATACGGTAGAGTATATAGAGAGGCCCATTTATCAGTACTAATCGGAGTGCCTAAATCCGCTTCCCATGCCGACTGGAAGGGAAATGGGCCGTGAGGTAAGGTGTGCTGTAGGGAGCGATAGGCTGCTGACATTCCCCCTCTAGTGTCCCTATGTGTGTTGAAATATGCAGTATATAACACATCACCCTCAACTGCAGGCCATGTATGGTAAGAGAGGAGGTGGCGTAATTGCAGATATTTGTAAAAGTCTCGGGCAGGTATAGGATATTTAGCCCGAATGTCTTCAAATGTGAGGAGAATCCCGTCTGCACAGATATCCCCCAGGAAAGAGACACCTTTATCAATCCACTCAGTAAAGGATACATGGGGGAGTAGGAGGGAGAGTACAGAGAGAGGGGTTTTAGAAAAGGAGATCAGTGAGAGAAGACAAGAGGAGAGAACAAACAGCCAGACATCCTGACAGGCAGAGATGGAGGGACTAAACGTGATAGCGGGAGCTCTAGTAATAGCCACCTTCCAAAGGAGTTGTTGTAGTGAAGGGACCCCCGAAATGCGTGTTCCCATATCCAACCATCTATTGTCCGACTCCGAACCCCACCATTGTTGAAGACCCACAAGGTGGGCGGCTCTGTAATAATTTAGTAGGTCAGGGCACCCCAGACCCCCCAGATTGGTAGGTAAATACAATAATTTAGCAGAAACTCTCGCTCTCCTACCTTGCCAGATAAATCACATCAGCTGTGACTGGAGGCGTTCAATAACAGCAGTAGGGAATTTAACAGGTAAGTTGCGAAACAGATACAAAATACCAGGGAGGAGGAACATCTTCACTACCGCAATGCGTCCCGCCCAGGATAGGGGAAATTTAGAATATCTCGAAATATCAGTAGAAAGTTGTGAGCATAGTTTAGTGACATTAGCAGACACCAAGGCAGTCGATGAGGGGGTGAGGAGGATTCCCAGATAAGTAATGTGAGAGGTAGCCCATTGAAAGGGGTAACGGGAGGAAATAATTTGAGTATCAGAAGAGGGGAGGTGCAGAGGGAGGATGATGGATTTACAGAGGTTAAGTTTATAAAGACTAGCAGAACTGAAGATGTTGATAATAGTAAGAACATGAGGCAGGGAGTTGAGGTGATAGGACAGTGCGATCAGGACGTCGTCAGCAAACAGGCTAAGTTTATGCTCTACCCCTCCAACCAGAATCCCCTGGACCATAGAAGTGTTTCTAATTCTTTCAGCAAAGGGTTCCATAACTAGGGTGAATAACAGGGGGGAGAGGGGGCAGCCCTGTCTCGTGCCATTCGTGATGAAAAATGGTTGAGATACTACCCCAGACGTAAAAATTCTTGCAGAAGGAGAAGAGTACAGGGACATCAGAGCTAAAATGATGGGGGGAGGAAAGCCGAATTTATGCAAGACGCCGCATAAAAAGCCCCAATGCACTCAGTCGAACGCCTTCTCCGCATCCAACGAGAGGAGCAGAGAAGGCGTCCGAACACAACGTGCCGCCGCAATAATGTTCAAAACCCGCCGGGTGCCATCAGCGGACTGACGGCCCTTAACAAAGCCCACCTGGTCTCCATGTACCAGGGTGGGTAAAATGTCAGCAATGCGATTGGCCCACAGTTTAGCGTACAGTTTGATATCTGTATTGAGGAGGGATATTGGGCGGAAGTTTGAAGGTATAGTGGGGGGTTTGCCCGGTTTCGGGAGGGTGACAATAACAGCCTCCAGCATCTCCGATGGGACGGAACCGGTGGAAGCAATATGATTAAAGAGTGCTGTAAGGTGGGGGGCAAGTAGGGGGGCATGTAACTTGTAGAAGTTGTTAACTAAACTATCCTGTCCAGGGGATTTGGCATTTTTCAACACCCCTATCGCTCCTAGAACCTCCTCCAAAGAAAAAGGGTCAGAGAGGGAGGCAATTGCAGCAGAAGACAAAGTTGGGAGAGAGACTGAAGAAAGAAAATCAGAGATAGAAGCAGGGGTAGGCAGGTCAGAAGAACCAGAGGAGGAAAGGTTATATAGAGAGGAGTAATAGGAGGCAAAGGCATTAGCAATAGTTTGCGAGTCCAAGGCTTTAGATCCATCGGGCAGGTCAAGGTAAGTAATCTTATGTTTAGCTTCTTGAACTCTGACCTGTCTGGCTAGCGCCTTGCCAGGTTTATTAGCCATCCAGTAGGAGTTCAAACGCAGGCACCGAAGCGCCAGATCAAATTTGAAGCGATCCAATGTATGTAAGGATTGAGTGAGTGCAGAGATGCGGGTTGCAGTAGTTTGGGAGAAAACTGCCTTATTACACCTGTGCAGGTCAGCGAGCTCCTGTAGAATTGCCAAGCGTTTCTTTCTCACTTGTTTTCTGTGGTGGGCAGATTGGCTAATAAGGAGTCCTCTAACAGTCGGTTTGAAAGCGCACCATACAGTGGAAAATTTGTCAACTGAACCTATGTTATGAGTGAAGAAGGACTGAATAGCTTCTATTAATTTAGGCTGATAAGTCGGATGTTGTAGGACATACGGGCTTGCACGCCACAAAGATGTCCGGGGAGATTGAGATTGGTCATGAATAATGATAGAGATGGGCGCATGGTCAGACCAGGCAATGGTGTGAATCTAGGCATTAGAAGTGCAGCGGAGTAGTAAGCTATTAACTAAAAAGAAATCTATGCGTGTGTAAATAGAGTGAGGGTGTGAAAAATAAGTGAAATCATGACTGCGTGAGTTATGGATCCTCCACACATCAAACAGTGCCTTGCGAGAGACTCTCTGGAAAATAGGGGTAGGTTCTGGAAGACGTGAGGAGGATGTGGAATCCATAGAGGGTCACAAGGTTGCATTAAAATCGCCCACCACTAGAAACCTGGGGGCAACACTGGAGCTCGCCACCTTTTTGAGCACATGTTTAAGTAAAGCGTGCTGTTTCCTATTTGGGGCATAGACAACAACTAAAGTATAAGCTACAGTATTTAAAGAACAATTAACAATAATATATCTACTGCCGCTGTCTGCCTCCACCACCACATCAGAAACCGCCAAAGTATTTTTAAAAGCAATGGCAACACCCCATTTTTTATGAACAGCGTGGGCATAGAAAATATGGGGAAAGGCCTTACGGCTCAGTCTGATGGAGTCGGACTCTGAGAGATGCATCTCTTGCATGCAGAGAATGTCTGCGTCCAACCTCTTAGCCTCGGCCCAAACAAGTGAACGTTTAAAAGGAGAATTTAGACCCCTAACATTTAAGGAGACAATTTGTATTCCCATAATGCGGTGATAGGTGACAGCGGCGGCCGATTGCTTACTATAATTACAGGGGCACTGTGGCACAGTGGCAAAATCAAACCATCATCGATAAATAGGCCACAGGATGTACAAAATAATAGCATATCCATAGTGACTCGTGGAGAGAGCCACCCGGGGGGGGGGGGGGAGTATGGAAACGAAAATATCACCATATTGTAACATGAACCTGTCCGGTACAAAAGCAAGACAGTATACCCTTAAAGCATTCAAGGAACGGATTTGCGCTTCCCGTATCTTACCACCGACCAGTCATCTGAGAGCCTCCGAGGCGAATGGCGGGGTAAGTCCGAAGATTCCGGGGATGGAGAGATCTAGCAGACCCTGCGGTGTGGAGGCCACATGTTTAGCCCCTCCATGTGTAATAATAACTTTGGTGGGGAATCCCCACTTGTAGGGGATACCCTGAGCCCTCAAGATCGCTGTGCCTTTGGAAAATTCCCGGCTTCTTGAGAGCGTTGCGGCGGACAGATCCGCGAAGATGGAGAGGCCAGAGAAACGGTCCGGTAAATCTGGCGGGTTTCTAGCAGCCAAAGATATCTTCTCCTTGACATGGAAAAAGTAGACCCGAAGAATAACATCACGGGGAGAAGTAGCAGGTACCAACTTAGGCTTGGGGAGACGGTGTACCCGGTCCAGAAGCAGGT
This sequence comes from Hyla sarda, assembly GCF_029499605.1. Lineage (NCBI taxonomy): Eukaryota > Metazoa > Chordata > Amphibia > Anura > Hylidae > Hyla > Hyla sarda. Next base: position 195,323,613 of record NC_079192.1, on the reverse strand, counting down.
CTTGCGCAGAAGCTGTGTGTAGAAGTACCGCAAAGTAATCCATCACAAAGCCAGCCAATTCATCAGTTTTGACATCTTCAGGGACCCCTCAGATGCGGAGGTTGTTCCTCCGGGAACGATCTTCCATGTCAGCCAGTTTTGACCGGAAGGCATCCACCTCTTCTTCAAGTGCAGAGACGCTGTCCCCCACTGTGTTGTGGACCGAGGTGAGTTCGCCCATCTTGGACTCGACATGCGAGGTACGGGAGCCATGAGAGGCCAGCTCCTGCTGAATGCTAGCTACCGCTGTTCTGGTTTCGCTCCGGATGGTGGAGGTGAGATCTGCAGCCACAGCCAGCAAGGCCGCTTCAGTGAGGACCGGAGAGGGACTCCGAGGCTGCTTTCCCGTAGCTACTGCAGAGCGCTGGGGAGTTAAGGCAGGTAAGTCCACCGACTGAGTCAGAGAGCAGTGCTGAGCAGAGGTGGTAAAGGCCGATCCGGCAGAGCCCGGAAAGGAAGACCCGCTAGGAGAGTCCTCCGTCCCTGCCCGAGGGGAGCTTCCAGAAGCAGGAGTAGATTTTGTGCCAGAAGCAGGCAGGCCGCCGGCGCCATCTTGAGAGTCCGCAGCAGGGAAGAATTGGGTTAGTTTCATCAGGCTTTTCTTTCCTTTTTTGCCATGGGCCATCCCGCAACCCTTGCAGGAGCAGTCAGGAAGTGAATGGAGGTGATCAGGGCAAATGATAGCCGGTGTGTGCCGCTAAAGGACCGGTGTCGGACGGAGCTAAAAAATTAGCAAAAAATTTGCCCTCAAACCGCCCCATACACAGAAAAATAAAAAATTTATAGGAGTCAGAAGATGACAACTTTAAATGTATACATTTTCCTGCATGTAATTATGACTTTTTCCAGAAGTACAACAAAATCAAACTTATATAAGTAAGGTAAAATTTTAATCATATGGACCTACAGAATAAAAAGAAGGTGTAATTTTTACCAAAAAATTTACTGCGTAGAAACGGAAGCATCCAAAAGTTACAAAATGGTGTTTTTTCTTTAATTTTGTCGCACAATGATGTTTTTTTCCATTTCATCGTAGATTTTTGGGTAAAATGACTGATGTCATTACAAAGTAGAATTGGTGACGCAAACAATAAGCCATCATTTGGATTTTTAGGTGCAAAATTGAGAGTTATGATTTTACTAAAGGTAAGGAGGAAAAAAAGAAAGTGCAAAAACAGAAAAACCCCTGGTCCTTAAGGGATTAAAGCATTTTGTCCAAATTATTGTCCCTTTTTATTTATTGAAGGCATTATTTGAACCATACAGTAACATGTTGGACCCAAATACTTGGCAAAAAAGCCTGTTATAAAAGGCGCTACCCACCATATAAAATTCCAATGATAAAGGGGCTAAAAAATAAAAATAAAACATTTATTAAGCCAAACACAGACGCGTTTCAATACTGCCACGTATCTTTCTCAATGTGGTAAATGGCATGATACAGACAGTGATACAAACAACTTCCCTAAGACTTGTGATGAATGGGGCCAATACAGATGACACGATCCCACCAACGCAGGAAAATGATGTTATACACTGAAAAAAAATAACTAAAGGATTTCCCTGGAGTTATAGACACTATTAGGAAAAGTGCTACATACAAATGGCATATGAATGAAAAGTAAGGAACATATTATATCGATACATTTTTATAAAAACACTCAGGCCGGTGGGCTGGTACATACAAAACAACCTGAAAAGGAGCCTCCTGGTGTACCTGTTGCTCCCGATCCTTGATGAAGTGATGGGCAGAATCATAACTGTTATATGAATAAAATCGAGTGCGTGGAGATGGCAAGAGATATGTAAAGGGCGTTGGATGATGCATGTGCATGTGACCTGATTGTCAAGTGGAGGTGAAGCTCTACTGCTCCTTTATAAAAGCAGTGAAAACGGGTAGAGAGTGTATTAGGTTAAATGCGTAAACTAGCGTATGCACACTAGGAGAAACAAACAGCCTGAGGAATCTAGATGCCTCTGTTCTTCATGGACCATCTGAATGTCATATTGGCTGGAAAGGAAATGGATGTTGGACATCTGTAGGTGAGTGGAAGTGTGCTCTAACACATGCATTAATATTGCAGTTGCTCTGACATATATAGCAATATTTATAGCAACATTACTAGTTGGATTAGGATGGATTAAAGATAGCATAGATGTTGTTTGGGTTTTAACCTAGGTTTATAGAATTTCACAAAATCTACACAAGTAATATAGAGCAATATAGAAAAATTGTTGATCCAGATAATGAGCTGGAGGCATATAAAGGGACTTTTTTTTAGATGATTTCTATGTTTTTATTAAGACCAAAATGTTTATTATACGTCCCAGGACGTATGCATACGTCCAAGTTGCTAGCTAGTTAGGGCAACTGGAAGTATGCATACGTCCTGGCGATCTCCTGCTCAGCTCAATGCACTGCAGGAGGTCACCAGCAGGACCCAGCTTTCACTCCCAGCTGGGGTCCCGCTGCAGCTGTCGAGACCGGGATTGTGGCAATTTTGGCAGCATTAACCCCATAGATGCTGTGATCAGTCCTGATCACTTAATCTATGGTGTTGACAGGGGGAGGGGGCTCGCAATCAGGGGATCCTGTTGGTTGCCATGGCAGCAGGAGACCATCTGATGGCCTCCTGTCTGCCCAGTACGACAGCCTGTGAGGTCTAGCCATAGGCTGAATCCCATAGACTGATAGTCAGTGTGTAACTGAAAGTTATATTGTGCTGCAGTAAAGATGTACTGCAGCATAATATAACAAATAAATAGTGAAAAGTAAAACAATTAAAAGGTTTTAAATAAATTAATAGTGTAAAAAAATAAGTTAATACCCCTTTCCCAATAAAACCATATATTATCACCCCCCCCCAAAAAAAAATGCCCAAACCTATATGTAATAGGTATTGCTACGTCCATAATAACATGCAAAATAAATTGATAATTGTATCTATCCTGCACGGTGAACGCCGTAAAAAACAGCAGCAAAAAAAAAAAAAAAACACTAATTTTTGTCCAAAATGTGGAATAAAAAAGATCAAACGGTAGAATGAATCTAAACAATTGTACCAATAAAAGGTACAGATTGTCCCGCAAAATATAAGCCCTGACACAATGGAGTTGTCTGAAAAATTTTAAGGTTATGGCTGTCAGAACATGACAACACAAAAAAGGGGAAAAAAAGGATTTTGTTGAGAAAAGGGAAAAAGAACATAAAAAAGGCTATATAAATTGGGTAAATAAATTTTTCACAATATTTTGGAGCTTTTCACATAAAATGCTGCATGAGTCAACATAGATTTACCACTGATTTAAAGTATAATATGTCACAAAAACTCTCAGAATCGCGTCGCAAAGTAAAAGCATGTCAGAGGTGTTATCACTTAAAGAGGCACAAGACAGATTTGAAAAATTGGGCCTGGTCATTAACCCCTTAAGGACGCCGGGCGTATCCATATGCCCCCGTTTTAAAGTCCTTAAGGACTGAGGGCGTATGGATACGCCCGTGGGAATTCCGGTCCCCGTCGCCGGGTGGGGACCGGACTGGGGTGACTGCTGATATCTATCAACAGGCACCCCGTGCAAACTCCTGGCACCCCGTGCAAATCGTCGGTCAATTCAGACCAATGATTTGTGGCTTTTCCGGGTCAATCGGGTCTCTGGTGACCCAGTGACCCGGAAAAAAGGGTGAATGGGGCTGTCTGAGACAGCCCCATTCACCCTTACCCAACAGGAGTGAGGTGGCACAGGTGCCGCCTCACGATCACGTGATTGATCGGTCGGAACGACTGATCAAGCACGACCCTGCTGGGGGGTGATCGGGGATGGCGGAGATCGGCATCGGCGGGGGTCTACTACCTTGCTCTGGTCCGGCAGGGTGCCCTCGGGATCGGTGGCGGCGACAGGAGCAGCAGGATCAGCGGCAGCAACGGTGGCGATCCCAGCAGAAGGATACAGCAGGAGGTGAGGCCTGATCACTTCCTGCTGTTGCTTAGCAACAAATCGCAGCATGCACAGGCAAAGGGCATGCTGGGAGTTGTAGTTTTGCAACAGCTGGAGTTCCAAATACAACTCCCAGCATGCCCTTTGGTAGTCTGTGCATGCTGGGGGAAACAGAGTGTCTCCAGCTGTTGCAAAACTCCCAGCATGCCATTGACTGTCAAGGCATCCTGGGAGTTTTGCAACAGCTGGAGACACCCTGTTTGGGAAACACTGCCGTAGGGTATTTATGTGGTGGATTCAAATACCCTATTTAGTCCTCAAATGCGCATGGCGCTCTCTCACTCCGGTGCCCTGTTGTATTTCAAGGAAAGAGTTTAGGGCCACATTGGGTATCTCCGTACTTGGGAGAAATTATGTTATAAATTTTGGGGGGCTTTTTCTCCTTTTACCCCTTATGAAAAGGAAAAGTTGGGGTCTACACCAGCATGTTAGTGTAAAAAAAATTGTTTTTTTTACACTAACATGCTGGTGTTGCCCCATACTTTTAATTACAGTACAGAACTACCCCATATGTGGGCGTTAAGTGCTCTGCGAGCGCACAATACTTAACATCCATATATGGGGTATTTCCATACTCAGAAGAAATGGGGTTACAAATTTTGGGGGGCATTTTCTCCTATAACCCCTTGTAAAAATTTAAAAGTTGGGGGAAAACCAGCATTTTAGTGAAAAAAAATTAAAATTAATTTACACATCCAACTTTAACGAAAAGTCATCAAACACATTTGGGGTGTTAAGGCTCACTGGACCCCTTGTTACGTGCCTTGAGGGGTGTAGTTTCCAAAATGGTATGCCATGTGGGGTTTTCTGCTGTTCTGGCACCATAGGGGCTTCCTAAATGTGACATGCCCCCCAAAAAAAATTTCAGCAAAATTCACTCTCCAAAATCCCATTGTTGCTCCTTCCCTTCTGAGCCCTCTACTGCGCCCGCCGAACACTTGACATACACATATGAAGTATTTCCTTACTCAAGAGAAATTGGGTTACAAATTTTGGGATCTTTTTCTTCTTTTAACCCTTGTAAAATTTGAAAAACTGGGTCTACAAGAACATGCGAGTATACGAAATTAAGATTTTGAATTTTCTCCTGTACCTTGCTGCTATTCCTGTGAAACACCTAAAGGGGTTAACACACTTTCTGAATGTCATTTTGAATATTCAGAGGGGTGCAGTTTTTATAATGGGATCATTTGTGGGCTATTTCTAATATGAAGACCCCTCAAATCCACTTCGAAACTGAACTGGTCCCTAATGAATTCCGATTTTGAAAATGTTGTGAAAAATTGGAAAATTGCTGCTGAACTTTGAAGCCCTCTGATGTCTTCCAATAGTAAAAACATGTCAACTTTATGATTCCAACATAAAGTAGACATATTGTATTTGTGAATCAATATATAATTTATTTGAAATATTCATATTTTTTACAAGCAGAGTTTCATAGTTAGAAAAATGCTAAATTTTCAAACATTTTATGAAATTTGGGGATTTTTCACCAAGAAAGGATGCAAGTAACAACGAAAATTTACCACTGTGTTAAAGTAAAGAATATGTCACGAAAAAACAATCTCGGAATCAAAACAATCGGTAAAATCGTCCCAGAGTTATTAATGCTTAAAGTGACAGTGGTCAGAATTGCAAAAAAGGGCTCAGTCCTTAAGGTGAAAAAAGGCTCAGTCCTTAAGGGGTTAAGGTAAAAAAAATGTGGCGTCCTTAAGAGGCTAAGTCTGTCAAATCTGTCTTCCATCTCTGGATGTTATCATGTCTTTTACACAACTCTGAAAGGTGAGCAACACCATTTGAATCTTATTTAATACCTGAACGTTATTACCCTATTGGAAACTTTGCTGTAATTTTATTATTTTGGTACTATATTATTTGACCCATAACTGACAATTTTTTCACTCACGTCTGCACTAATGATTGATTTTCAACTGACAACAATGGGACACCTTATTGTAAGAAACTCAGTTTGTAGCTGATTTTTAACCGTAAAACCCCAATTTTAGGCTATGTTTACACTGTGTATTTTCATGCATATTGGGCCTCATTTACTAAGAGTTTCGGGTTTTCACTAGTGGGAAAAGTTGTTTCAGACGTAGGATTCCTCTCTATTTGCTATTGGGAAAAGTCAGGAACATTTTCTGACCAGCTTTTTCTAGGTCGATATTTCCAGCTATTTACCCACAGGCAGGGGCGTAGCTAGAAACCACAGGGCCCCGGTGCAAAAATTTGCCCAGGGCCGCCCTATCACCTGACAACCCGCTTCCTCAATCCCAGATGACCCCTTACTCGGCCGCTCAAAGATATCAGTGACTACAGCACTGATGGGACACAGTCAGGAGAATACACAACGATATAAGTGACTGACAGGCAGGGCCAGACAAAACATAGGCCCGGGCATTTAAGAATAAGCAGCCCATTTTTCTACTGGGGGTGCAACTGCTGGGACCCCCACCAATCACCTTGGTTCCAGTTGCTCTCCAGCTGTTATAAAGCTATAACTCCCATCTTGTCTGGAGAGCATCAGGCATTATGGGAGTTGTAGTTTTGCAACAGATGGAGAGCCACAGATTAGGGTACAGCGTCACCTATCATCACTGCAGAACTAACAAGTGACTACAGCTCTGATGGGACAGTCAGGAGAATACACAGTGATATCTGTGACCTGATTGACGTCTTCTCTGTTGTCTTTTCTTTTCTTCTCCAACTGGTTCAGACACTAGGACGTCTTCCAGCACCATCTTCTCTGCAGAGTCTGATACCCGGACATCATTAACTCCTCACTATGTCAGTAGATCCTCATCCTCTGTATGAAGATATGAATCATTATTATTCTGCTAAATACTGTACCCCTGAATATAATACTGCCACCCACTGTACCCCCTGAATATAATACTGCCACACACTGTACCCCCTGAATAAAATACTGCCACCTACTGTTCCCCCTGAATATAAAATTGCCACCTCCTGTTCCCCCTGAATAAAATATTGCCCCCTACGGTTACCCCTGAATATAATCCTGCCACACACTGTGCTCTCTGAATATAAAACTACCACACACCATACCCTCTGAATATAAAACTACCACACGGTGCCCATGAACGTAATACTGCCACCCACTGTACCCCTGAATATAATAATACTTCCACACACTGTGCCCCTGAATATAAACCCTCAAAAATAACGATGCTATACGATGTACCCTCTGAATATAACCCTGCCACACACTACCTTCCAATTATAATAATCCCTCCAAAACAATAATACTAATATTGTTACACACTGTTTCTTCTAAGTTTAGCTGAATCACACCTGTCCTCCTCCAGACCCCTCTGTCCTCCTCCTAGCTCCTCTGTTCCAAACCCCCTTTCCTCCCAGACCCATGAGTCGTCCTACATGCTCCTCTTCCCCCCTCCCTAGACCACTAAGTCCTCTCCAGGCTCCTCTGCCCCCTCCCCAGACCCCAGAATTCTGCTCTAGACTCCCCTGCCAAACTCTCCAGACCCCAAAGTCAGACCCATACCCAATCACCTCCTGTCCCCCCACATTGATGAACAGTATATGTATTTATGTATGATAGATGTGTATGAGACTGGTGTATGTATGGTAGATGTATGGTTATGATATTTGCGTGTATGATAGATGTATGATACATATACACAGCATACACCCATCTATCATACATACACACACCTATCATTCATACGTACATCTATCATCCACACATCCATCATACATTCACATACATCATACATCAACACATCATAGATACATCCATCTAGCTTACACACATCTATCATACATACACACATCACAAATACACACACATGTACGCACACATCTAGCTTACACATATCTATGAAACATACACACATCATACAAACACACGCCCGGCGCCTCCCTCCTACACCCACCCACCCCACACACACATGCATAATACATACATATACATGCACATCATACACACACATACATTATACATAAACACATATCATACATACACCTGCCGCCTCCAGATCTCCCCGCATAATACATCTCCACACATCATACATAAATTCTTCTACCTTACACACATCTCCACACATCATACATACATCTTGCTTACACACATCTATCATTCATACACACACCATTCATGCACACACATCATTCATACATCTTACATACAGTATATACACACACATCATTCATACATCATACATACAGTACATACACACATCATACATACACACTAGCCGCCTCCCCCCCACATGCATAATGCATACATACACACACATCATACATACACACATCATTCATATACACACCCGCCGCCTCCAGATCCCCTAGCATAATATATCTCCACACATCATATATACATCCTTCTAGCTTACACACATCTCTACACATCATACATACATACATACATGTTGCTTACACAAATCATTCATACACCATACACACATCATACATACACCTTACATACAGTACATACACACACATCATACATACACCATACATACAGTACATACACACATCATACATACACCTTACATACAGTACATGCACACACATCACACATACACCATACATACAGTACATATACACATCATACATACACCATACATACAGTACATGTACACACATCATACATACACCATACATACAGTACATTTACACACACCATACACACACCATACATACAGTACATACACACACATCATACATACACCATACATACAGTACATACACACACATCATACATACACCATACATACAGTACATTTACACACACCATACACACACCATACATACAGTACATACACACACATCATACATACACCATACATACAGTACATACGCACACATCATACATACACCATACATACAGTACATATACACACATCATACATACACCATACATACAGTACATACACACACACACCATACATACAGTACATTTACAAACACCATACAAACACCATACATACAGTACATACACACATCATACATACACCATACATACAGTACATACACACACATCATACATACACCATAAATACAGTACATATACACACATCATACATACACCATACATACAGTACATATACACACATCATACATACACCATACATACAGTACATACACACACGTCATACATACACCATACATACAGTACATACACACACATCATACCTACACCATACATACAGTACATACACACATCATACATACACCATACATACAGTCAGGGACGTGCACAGACATTTTGAGGGGCAGGGGCTCAAGTAAAAAAAGAGTGCGCTTTTCATAATTTAAAAAACGTCTGCCAGACTTAATGGGCAGATGTGCTGCGGCCCAGGGATACAGTGGACTCCCACCGGGCCTCCTCAACATTCCTATCCCCCATAAAAGCTGGTGTTTTTGTAAAATCGAATCAAGAACAGTTTATCTGAGGTCTGTCATGTGTATATACACTTTGGCTGTGTGAAAGCTGCCCTATAATATATTGTATAATAGAGGAGATCCATCAAAACCTGTGCAGAGAAAGAGTGGTGCAGTTGTCCATAGCAACCAATCAGATCGTTTTCCAGAAGGATTTTCCTCTGCAAAGGTTTTAATAAATCTCCCCCTATATGCCCGGTCTGACCTCTATATGACAGAACCCATCACCAATCACCCAGCACCCATCACCAATCACCCAGCACCCATCACCAATCACCCATCACCAATCACCCATCACCAATCACCCAGCACCAATCACCCAGAACCCATCACCAATCACCCATCCCCAATCACCCATCCCCAATCACCCAGCACCCATCACCAATCCTCCATCCCCAATCACCCAGCACCAATCACCCAGCACCCAGCACCCATCACCCAATCACCCATCCCCAATCACCCATCCCCAATCACCCATCCCCAATCACCCATCCCCAATCACCCAGCACCAATCACCTAGCACCATTACCTAGCACCAATCACCCAGCACCCATCACCAATCACCCATCCCCCATCACCCAGCACCAATCACCCAGCACCAATCACCCAGCACCCACCTTATGCAGGAATTTCCACACAGCCCTGGTTCTTACACTGAAGAGATGTACACCACACTAATATATGCTTACATGCTGCAATATACAAGAGTTGGCAAAAAAAAAAGAATTATAAATATACAAAGACGGCCAGGCATAGCACAGCATACAGGATGGAGGCAGTATGCGAATTGCTAGTATGCGAATTCAGTCTTGTGCACAATGGAAGCTCCGCCTCCATTGTGCACAAGACTGAATTCGCATACTAGCAATGTGGGGCAATACCTAGAAAATGGAAAGACCAATTTTTGTATACATGCACTGTAACCTAGTGTATTGGGTTTAGTGCGATTAAACAGCCTGTCAGTTTCCCTTTAATTATATACCGTACCCCCCTTAATTCCCTATATACTGTGCCACCATTCATCTATTAATTCCCTATATACTGTGCCACCATTCATCTATTAATTCCCTATATACTGTGCCACCATTCATCTATTAATTCCCTATATACTGTGCCACCATTCATCTATTAATTCCCTATATAATGTGCCACCATTAATGAACTATATACTGTGCCACCATTAATGAACTACATACTGTGCCACCATTAATGAACTATATACTGTGCCACCATTCATCTATTAATTCCCTATATACTGTGCCACCATTCATCTATTAATTTCCTATATACTGTGCCACCATTCAACTATTAATTCCCTATATACTGTGCCACCATTCATCTATTAATTCCCTATATACTGTGCCACCATTCAGCTATTAATTCCCTGTATACTGTGCCCCATTAATTATCTATATACTGTGCCACCATTCATCTATTAATTCCCAATATACTGTGCCACCATTAATGATCTATATACTGTGCCACCATTCATCTATTAATTCCCTATATACTGTGCCACCATTCATCTATTAATTCCCTATATACTGTGCCACCATTAATGAACTATATACTGTGCCACTATTATGTAACTATACTGTGCCACCACTAAGGGTGCGTTCACACGTGCGGAACCTGGGGCTGTGCCTGGGGGCCCGACCTGCGGCCGTAGCATAGTATAGTGGCAGGGGGGCCATGCGGGCCCCCTGTGCTGAGGGGCCTGGCCGCAATGGCGACCTTTGCGACCTCTATAGCTACGCCACTGCCGACAGGATTTTCTGTGAATTCCTTAGTAAATCGGTCGGTTGTGAAACCACGCCCCTTTTGAACGGTCACCGCCCCCTTTTGTGACAGACCACGCCCCCTTTTCGGGTTTGTTGGATTTTTCAGGCGCACACTGTCGAACACTGGCACACACTGGTGCAGACATGTCTCAGACAAAATAACCAGACAAAAACTGGTTGGTTTCAGCTTAGTAAATGAGGCCCATTTTGTTTTAAGAAAATTAGTCTGTAAAATTGTGAAAAGTCTCCATCCATTTTTGCTAAATTAATATGCTCTATGTAAATCTATAGGAATCTGGTTGTCTGTGCACACCTGATTTACTAAGAGTGGAGTGGAGTTTTCTTTGTAGGTTTTAATTCCCTAAAAAAAATTTCGATGACATTTACTAAGGTTTCCCTACATTTTGCTCTTTTCCCTACATTTTACCTTTTTTTTTTTACACATGCTCTGATCTGTAGGGTTTTCCTCAGCTCAAATCCACCAAATTTTTTGTGGAAACCTCAGTAAATATGTTGGTTTTTTGTGAAAATGTTGGGGACACGCCCCTTTTTTGGGTTTCGCAGTAAAATGGAGAGTTGGTTGTTTTTTTTTCAATTTTGGCACAAATTCTGGCACACATTCTCAGAATCTGGCGCACAACCAAACAAGACATGTCTGGTTTACAATAGTAAATCAGGGTCAATGTATATAAAATAAAAAACTGACATATTTTTTTCCTTCTGTGTAAATAAGGAACATGTCAATTAAAGAGCATGGAAGAAAAAGTAGTACATTTCAGGAGCCAGCTATAGGTATAGAAAAATACCAAAAATCTTCAAAAATGTATTTGCTGCATATGTAATAAATCTGTAGCTGCTAATGCAATATCATTTATTAACATAAACGTTTTTTGGACCCTGTTATGGACGCATGTTATATTTGAATGTCGCTCTAAAGCTCTTTAAAGACCTATTTTTTAGGGTGCATTAACATCTTGGATTTGTGGATCCGGCAAAACCATCCCCTGCTGCACTGCTGTTGGATCCACACCATTCCCCATAGATTTCAATAAGCTGCTGGAGTCAGGAAATGTCAATGGTTGGCTCTTTTCAGACTGTGTACATTTTTTTAACTGGACTGAAACTGTGGCCTGCTACGCTTTTCAGTCTGGTTTAAAAGCAGAATACAGTAGAAACATTAGCAAACTAGAGATACTTTCTTACTCTGGGCAGCTCATTGAAATCAATGAGGTATGACGTGGATCCGGCAGGAAGTTGTTTTCAACTTCTTCTGCCATATCATTCTGCTGGATCCACAGAAGTGAATGCACCCTTAAAGAATATATTACTAGACTATTAAAGGGGTATTCCAGGAATAAAACTTTTTTTTATATATCAACTGGCTCCAGAAAGTTAAACAGATTATTAAATGACTTCTATAAAAAAAAAAATCTTAATCCTTCCAATAATCATCAGCTGCTGAAGTTGAGTTGTTCTTTTTGGTCTGACAACAGTGCTCTCTGCTGACACCTCTGCCTGTCTCGGGAACTGGAATTGGAGAATTGGAGATTTTTTCTATGGGGATTTGCTTCTACTCCTTACAGTTCCCGTCACAGGTGTCATCAGAGAGCACTTAGACAGAAAAGAACGACTCAACTTCAGCAGCTCATAAGTACTGAAAGGATTAAGATTTTTTAATAGAAGTAATTTACAAATCTGTTTAACTTTCTGGAGCTGGTTGATATATATAAAAAAGTTTTTTTTTCCTGGATAACTCCTTTAACTGTTTTAACCTATGAAACATATACTCTGCTTATACTTTGTGTGCTTTTATTTACCAAATTAAGCTTTGTTTATATTTAGCAATCACGTAGCTTCAATGCAGAATAATTATATAATTTTGTAAATTGTATCTAGAATGGATAATTATTATATTTATAGATGCTGCATGTCATAACAATGCTTAATGGGGCAACTAGCATAAATTATAATGTTTTTAGCTCAGGAAAGGAAGCATTTTAACCACACATAAATATGGTCATAATTATACAGAGGAAATTTACACTCTTTAAAAGACAGTTTACTTTATGCATGATATAACCCTTCTTTTTTCTTTTTTTTTTCTCTCTATTTAGGTGCAAATTAAGGAAAGAGGAAGGGGGAGAGGGAAGAGTAATGCAGGTTTATTAATACAAAAAGTATGTATGAATGTGGGGGACAGGGGTTGGACAGGGCACTTGACCCAAATTTGCTAGTTCTAAAGGTTTTTTTATATTTTTTTCAATAATGTGTGAAGATAATGGTGGTCATATTGGTGGTAATTATACAATGAATTAATAATTATTGTAATTGAGATATAAATAAATATTTTAAAAAATATATATAGCCCCTTCTTGTTTTGAAATTTCCTTCTGCATGCGTCGTGTGTACTTAGATACAAATAAATATATAGTCTTTCAAAATGTTCATAAATTCTATAAATGCATTAATCTTTTCACAGAGCAATATGTTTAGTCAGTGTTCAACTTATTTGTAATTTATTTTATCTCAAAGAGTTTTGCTATGTTTACCTGAAGCTTGGCCTATAAGATGGGCATGTAACGTGAGAGCTAATAATTTTATACTACAGTAATATATTGTTTCTATGTGTGTACTTTAAGCACATGCTTGACAGGTTTACATCTGGATATCATGGCTTCCTTTTTTTCAATAAAAGCCAATAGACATATGGATTATAATGTATGGCATATGGTTGCATATATTTACAAGAAAATAAGCTAAAATTTAAAAAAAATCTTCACTTTCTCTTTTTTTTTTATTATGAAGCTGTTATGGCTTACATTTGGTTTTGTTGAGATTTGCTGCATTTTAAATGTCATGCAGAAAGTGGCAACAGGCTGAACATATACTTTGCATGGATCTGAATGTATAGCAAATGTACAAATGCATCCCTATAAAATACAAAATTAAAGTATATTTCAATTGTATTACAAAAATTTGATGTAAACAGTTGCAATAACCAGGTTCAAAATCAACAGTACATGATGGAGCACAAGCTCCATGGTATGTTTAGTCTTACATTCTTTGTGCTGATACAGTTAGAGAAATGTGTTAAGGCTAAATGTAATATGATTGTATCACCCATAGAAGCTGTTTTTTTATATTAAAAACAGCTTTCTCGGGTTAAAGCTGAAGCCAACTATAATATTATTGTCTTATGGCTCTCTTTGTCTGACCTAACAATTTGTTATGGGTAGGGGGAGGGAGGCTTTAGATTTTCCAGACTCATTATGAGGTGCACATTTGTTACTGCCTTTAAAGGGGTTATCCAACATAACTTTAGTATTTAAGTGTCATACAGTAATGGACATGTTTACCAAGGATCTGTGCTTTTGTTGGTGGAAAATAGCTGTGTCCTGTGTCCCCATCACACTGCTGCTGGCTTGTTTTTTTTTAAATTGGCTACTTCCTGTTTATGTGGCCCCCTTCAGACTTCAATCCCCCGGATCCTTTGTTTCAAGATGTGAGGTGACTTATTTCCCTCCTACACATCGGTCTCCCCACATGTTGCCACACAGTCATGCTCCCTTTGATCACATAACTTTCCCAACATCACCTGACATACAAGCTGTGTATTTGTGTGATAATAAATACAGGCACGTGTGTACCAGTAACATCATCAGGGGGATGGCTTCACACGCAACAGACAAAGTAACCAAGCCCCCTTTAAGCACCTGACTTGTAACGTATTGTCTAGGGATGCAAATTACTCAAAAAAAGGGACCCAAATGAGGGGTGGACTAACTAATTAATATATCTGCAACTCACCCTTAAGTAGACCAAGTTAAAATGTCCACTTTTATCCCTCACTGTAAATAAATAAAACTTAACTTTTATTCCAGTATATTAAATTGTGAGTAACAAAATTTGGATAGTAGGTTAAAAACCCAGCACATGCTACACCAATTAACTACATGTTGTCTTTTGCTCTATAAGCATACTCTATCAGAGGAGTTCACAAGACATACCTGCAGTGTATGCCTCAGTTTTGGTGTTAGTGCTGACTTTAAAAACACTATAGGGGGCTACTGTTATAGTGCTTTCAAAGTCAGCACTAACACCAAAACCTAGGCATACACTGCAGGTATACCTGGTGAACTCCTCTGATAGAGTATGCTTATAGAGCAACAGACAACATGTAGTGAATTGGTGTAGCATCTGGTGGGTTTTTAACCTACACTCAAAATTGTGTTACTCATAATTTAACATACTGGAATAAAAGTTTTATTTATTTACAGTTAGGGATAAAAGTGGACATTTTTACTCGGTCTCCTTAAGGCTGAGTTGCAGATGTATTGTCTAGGGCCGCACAGCAAGCTGGGAAAGGTCCAAGAAATTCATTTTGTAGGCTGCAGAAAATGTACTTCTGGGGAAAATATAGACAAAGGGGGAGATTTATCAAAACCTGCCCAGAGGAAAATTTGCCCAGTTGCCCATAGCAACCAATCAGATCGCTTCTTTAATTTTTGAAAAGGCCTCAGGAAAATGAAAGAAGCAATCTGATTGGTTGCTATGGGCAAATGGGCAACTTTTCCTTTGCACAGGTTTTGATAAATCTCCCCCAAAGAGATTTGATACCAGCCACCAAATTCTACTTTGTAATGACATCAGTCATTTTACTCAAAAATCCACGACGAAACAGAAAAAAAATCATTGAAGACAAAACACCATTTTGTAACTTTTGCGTTTCTACGCAGTACATTTTTTGGTAAAAAGTACACCTTCTCTTTATTCTATAGGTCCATGGGATTAAAATGATATTCTACTTATATAGGTTTGATTTTGTCGTACTTCTGGAGAAAATCATAACTACAGGCAGGAAAATGTATACGTTTAAAATTGTCATTGTCATTTTCTGACCCCTATAAGTTTCTTATTTTTCTGCGTATGGGGTGGTATGAGGGCTCATTTTTTTGCGCTGTGATGTGAAGTTTTTAGTGGTGCTATTTATGTATTGATCGGACTTTATGATCACTTTTTTTTTTAAGTAAAGTTTTATTAAAGTTTTGCAATAACACAGGTATACGTATACCAAGTACAGATAACCTTGATAATAGTAGAATACAACACATCCCTAATGTACTATGACGGGGGACAATGCAGAAAAAAGGTCACTCTCAGGCGTTGGTGACACCGAGGTAGAGCGCGAACACATGGAGAGTAGAAGGATGTGAAGTTAGCACAAGGTCCACCTCACGTGACATTGATAACAACAGGGGGAAAAGAGAAACAGAGGTAACATGTATCATTGAGCACTGTTATGGGAGGGCGTTAGGAGTCGAACATCAGTACCTGGGAGGAGTTGAGAAATAGAGAGCTAGGGGGTGGGGGACAAGGGTGGAGGCAAAGGGGGTCAGAGAGACGGTGGAGAAAGAGGGACGGGGCGGGAGAGGGGGGGAAGATAAGAGAAGAAGAGAGAAGGAAAAGAAAAACAGGCAGGGTAGAAGACAGAGCGTTTACAGTAGTGTACATACCTCTCGAGCCTGGACACCCACTCCAACCCCTGTGGTGAATCACTTCGGTACGCCCCGAGTCCGAAACTCCGGAGAGGATAAGAATTGTAGCCACGGAGACCAGACCGATTGGAATTTAAGGAGCTGACTCTGTGAATCCGCTAGCAGTTCTTTCATGCGACACACCTGAGAAACTTCCTTGAGCTAAGCCGAGTACGTTGGGGGAGTAGAGGATTTCAACAATCGCGGTATGACCGCTCTTGCGGACAACAGGAGGAAGTGAGTTAATTTCGCGGCTGGAGGGGGTATCGCAGGAGGAAGGATAGAAAGCAGTAGTGCGGATGGGCATTTCGAGAGTGAGAAGGAAGTGAGTGCATGTATCGTGTGGAGGATTGATGACCAGTAACCATCAAGATCCGGGCAGGTCAGCCAAATGTGTGCCATGGTCCCTCCCACATGTCCGCATCTCCAACAAGTGTCTTGGACCAAAGGATATATGAGTGAGAGAAGAGCAGGTACCCGATACCATTGTGATATGATTTTATAGTTGGTTTCGTGGGCGCGATAAGAAATAGAGGACTTATGACAGAATCTAAAGACGCGCGTCCACTCACCGTCCGATAGTGTACAACCCAACTCCCTCTCCCAGGCAGCGCGGAAGGGGAGTGGGGTAGAGGAGTTTGCGTCCAGGAGTAAGGAGTATGAGACTCTGACTGTATGCGGGACCACCGAGTCCGTAATACAGAGGTTCTCAAACAGGGTGAGGGGGCGGTGTAAAAGGAGGGAGCCCTTATGGGCAGCATAGAAGTGGCTTAGCTGTTTGTATTGGAACGAATGCATTATGGAGTGGGGGGAATCCCTCAGGATGTCAGGGAGTGATTTCAGGCCATCGACTAGAAGTAACGATTGAAACGTAGATCCATCCATCCGTTTCAGGGTAAGGAATGTAGGGGCAGAGAGGGCAGGGGGGAAAGATTTATTGCCAAACAGGGGGACCAGAGGACCGTCCGGGGAGAGCAAAGGTAGTCTCGCCAGGTACATTGAGTAACTATTGGCGATCGAGTCCATAACCGGGGGGCAGAGTGGTGGAAGGACGCATGTTGGAGAGGGTATCAGGCAGTCATAGCAGGTTTCTGGGGGTCAGGCCACATGACTGGCTCTCCAGTGTCCCCCACTGCTTTCCATTGTGGAGTCGAAAGCTATCCAGGATGCGTACCAAGACCGTCGCTAGATAGTAAGAGAGCCCCCCCCTCCGCCTTACGTCTATACAAGAATTTCCTAGCTATCCTCGGACGGCCGTTGGCCCAAAAAAAGCCCGACTGGAGCGCAGACACCTCTCGGAAGAAGGTGCGGGGCACACGTGTGGGGACACAGGCAAAGAGATATGAGAGGCGTGGGAGCACGTTCATCTTGAAGATATTAATACGGCCCAGCCAGGAGAAGTCCCTGCGCTCCCATCTGGTCAAGTCTGAGTGCAACGCATGTAACGGGGGGGAAAGTTGACTCGGAACGCGACTGTTAAAACGGCGGAAGCGTGAACGCCTAGGTACTTAAGAGAGACCGGTTGCCACCTAAAGGGATACTGAGACTTGAGGGATTGGACCACATGAGAGTCGAGGGTAATGTTCAGGGCTTCACTCTTAGAGGGGTTTAACTTATAGTTACTGTAGTTGGAGAAAGCTGAGATAGTAGCGAGCAAGGACGGTAGGGAGGTGAGCAGGGAGGACAGGAATAGGAGTACATCATCATGCCGAGCATTTACAATGGGCACGAGGCACGGGCAAGCCCCTGATATCTGGATTATTGCGGATGGCAGTGAGTAGGTGCTCCATGCAGAGTACATATAGGAGAGGTGAGAGGGGGCACCCCTGTCTCGTGCCATTGCAAATCTCAAAGGGTTCGGACAGTTGGCCATTAATACGAATTTGAGCTAGGGGGATCTATATAGGGCCATGATACGTTGCGTCATTAAGGAGCCCAAGCCAATTTGAGACAGGGTGGCCACTAGGACTCCCAATCCACCCGGTCGAAGGCTTTCTCCGCATCGAGCGAAAGCAGGAATAGAGGTATTTTGCTATGGCGCGCATGATGTATGGCAGCGAAGGCCCGGAGAGTGTTATCTCTCGCTTCCCTACTACGAATGAATCCGACCTGGTCCGGGTTGATCAGGAATTCCATATGGCCCGCCAGTCTATCAGCTATTAGCTTTGCAAAGAGCTTGGCGTCTAAGTTCAGCAAAGAGATGGGCCTGTAACTGGGGCACAGGAGGGGATCTTTCCCTTCCTTAGGGATTACCGTAATAAAGGCCCTGAGGAAGGATTGGGGGACGGGGGAGGCGTCGGAGACAGCATTAAAGGCAGCCAGTAAGGGGGCGGTCAGTTCCTCCCTGAGGACCTTGAAAAATGTTGCTGTGTAGCCTTCCTGCCCGTGACTCTTGCCCGTAGGCATGTTGGAGGTGGCAAGGTTCAGTTCCTCAGGGGTGAACTGAGCTTTGAGCGAGACAATGACCTCTGGATCGAGGCGTGGGAGGGCAGTGTCGGCTATATATTGGGCAAGGGAGGATTGGGAGGAATGGAGACCCGAAGGTTTAGGGAGATTATAGAGGGTCGTGTAGTAGGAGCTGAAGGCTTCTAGAATTTTCAGAGTGAGATATGTGATCTGTCCATTTACAGACCGGACAGCAGGAACCTACAGGGAGGACATTTTTTCTTTTAAGGCTCTCGCCAGGAGGCGCCCTGACTTATTACCCCACGTATAGAACAGTTTACCCGTGATTTGGCGGTAGTATCTGTGCTTGGCACTAAGTAACGCCAGGAGTTCTTGGCGCACTTTGAGGAGGTTCCGAAAGGTCGCTTCCAGCCGTGACCGTTTGTGTTGAGCCTCTAAATCATGAAGTTGCTGAAGGAGAGAGTTTAACTCGTCTGAAGCTGCCCTCTTGAGCCACGCCCCATGCCTCATCAAAGTGCCACGCAGTACACATTTGAGCGCTTCACACTTAATTAAGGGGCGAGAGGCATCATGAGTATGGTCCTGAGCAAAGTGAGAAATGTCTGACTTGAGATCTCGAAGGCACAGCTCGTCAAGCAGTAAAGATTCATTTAACTTCCATGAGGCATGTGGTTTAGCGAAAGAGGGCATCGAGAAGGTGCAGGTAACTGGGGCATGATCTGAGACGGTCCCAACTCCAATCTCGGCCGAAGAGAACCTAGGCAGGAGGAAGTGTGAGCAAACAGTGTAGTGGTGGTCTTGGGGCCTCAGGGCTCTCCAGACATCTACCAATTGATGGAGATGAAGTTTGCACTTCAGAGCTCTTAGTTTGGTGTGAGATAGGTAAGTGTGGCCTGAGGAGGTGTCGTCCGCAGGGCAGAGAGGCAGGTTGAAGTCTCCGCACAGGATTATAGGGCCATCTGCAAAGTGTGTAAGTCCGTCTAGGGTCTTTATTAGAAAGGTAACCTGATCATGGTTATGGGCGTAGATAGACACAACAGTAAGGGGTGTGTCAGAGAGTGACCAGTTAGCAAAGACATAGCGCGTGTCAGGGTCCGAGACAGAGAAGCGGACCTTAATCGGGAGGGATTTGTGGAAGGCAATAGAGGTTACCTTTGTCCTGGTCTCCGGATTAACACTATGTATCCAGGTCGTGTAGTATCTATTAGTGAGTGGGGGGAGATGGCCTACTTTAAAGTGTGTCTCCTGTACAGCCAGGACATGCACCCGTTGTTTGTGAAGGGAGTATAATAACTGGGCTCGTACTTAGGTGTGTTAAAACCTTTAACGTTAAGGGTGGCGACACGTATGTCAGCTGCCATGAGTACAGTCAAAAATAGCAACAAACTCACCGAGAAGGAAAGGGGTCGGAGGGGGATCCAGTCCGAGAGGCCAACACCACATGAAGTCCAGGCATCTGTTAAACAGAGGAACAAAAGAGAAGACAGAGGGGTGAGAGAGGGCAGAAAAGAGGGAAAGCAGTAACTGCATAGGCACAGGTACAAAGGGTCTAAAGAGGGAGGCCATAAGGGCCACAGACTTATTCAGATCCAGTACGACGTCTATACTAATGTGGGCAATGCAGAAGGCACGCAAGAGCAAAAGGTGTACACAATAGTAAGTCAACATCGTACACAGCAAGCAATAAGAGGGAACTATGTGGGCCTTAAATATGACCTTGTAACATCATAGGGGGCCCGACACTAACATAAGAGTGCAGTGCGCTAATGAGTAACAGGCTATGAACTAGCAAAGAAAACTAATGGCTGGGAGGCAATATGGGCCAATTAACAAAATTAGGGTGTGGTGGTTAAGGAACAAAAAAGATACACAGTCAACCGTCAGGATTCCATCGGTCAGGGGACAGCGGACAGCCATTCAGGAGCTGCGTCTCAGCACAGGAGAGTCCAGTGATCACTTGAGAAACAGATAGGTATGGTCCGCAGCCAGATCAGATCTTGCGTTTTTGTTGTTGAGGCAGCTGGTCCGTGGTCTTCTCGATTGGTCTGGGCTGGGAGGGTCGGTAGAGTGGGGAAGAGCTTGGTGGGCCCCTTGGCATTGGGGTGAACATTAGGTCCCATTCGGGCAGGTGTATTGTAGGCAACTTGAATGTGGAGAGGAAGCCAGGCAGGTCTGCAGGACACCGGAGTGTAGCAGTCGTCGTCCCGTGGCGGGCTGACAGCGAAAAAGGATATCCCCACCTATAGACAATCTGAGCATTCTGGAGCATCTGGAGAAGTGGTTTCAGCGATGCCCGCAGGCAAAGGGTACGTAAGGACAGGTCAGGATACAGGTGGATCTGAGTCCCATTGTAGGTGACGTTCTTAATGATACGGACGCTAAGCATTATCTCATCTTTTTGTAGGAAGTGGTGCACTCGCCAGATCACGTCCCTCGGTTTCCAGGGGGTCCGGATTTTTTGCTTTAAGCGCTCTATGGGCGCGATCGAGTTCCAGTGGCGAATCTGCAAGCTTCTGTAGGATTTCGTTAAAAATCCTCTGTAGGGTGGTAGAGAGTTCTTGTGGGGGTACTGTTTTCGGTAGACCTTTAACCCTGATGTTGTTTTTGTGGTTTCTATTGTCCATATCGTCAATGTGGTCAACCGTTAGGGACTGTTGCAGGGTCAGGTTAGCTGTGGCTTCCTGCAATTGTTGTAGCTGGGAGGTAGTCTTGCAGTGCAGGTATTCAAGCTTGTGGACTCTATCCTGCAGGCAAGAGACGGCCGTCTTCACTGGCTTGAGGTCCTGCTTCCAGGCAGACCTGAGTTCCGAGGCTAGGGCATGCATATCAGCTTTGGTCGGTATTAAGGTCAGAAGAGCCTGCAGTTCTAGGTGGTCCTTAAGGACCTGAGCCGCTGCCTCAGGTGAGGAAAGCGTAGGCAAAGATAGAGCAGTGGGGTCAGCAGGATTGGCAGGCTTCAAAGGTGCAGGCTTAGTCACGATATGTTTGGGAGGAGACCCCCCAGTTGGGGTGTGCGAGTCGTCAGAGGATGAGCAGTCAGATGTGCGTCGCCGGGATAGGCTGTGTTTCAGTGGAGTCTTAAATAGCTTTTTTTTTTGCCGGCGGGCTCTCAGCCCAGTATTTTGGAACATCACTGTCAGCAGAGGAATCATGGGAGCCCTTATCAGAGCAAGAGGCGTCAGGAATCCATTTCACCCGTCCTGTCCGTTACATCCCTGGTTGGGGGTCCCCTGACTGGAGCGGGGTGTTTCAGCAGTTGTGGGGAGAGCCCCCGGGTTAAGCAGGGGTCAGAGACCGCAGGTTGCAGGGGTCCAGGCTGTCAGACAACGTTGTGCCATTGATTAGGCAGGGCAACACAGGGGTCTAGGTCAGGCACAGAGGTAGTCTGTGTCAGGGGCTGTGGATAATGGCTGACGCCGGGCATAGCAGAGCCTCCAGATGGCCGAGAGGGGTGGTTCGCTGTGGCTGGAGCAGGGAAATCTGGCACAGATCACTATTAGGCTCGGGTCCCGGCGGGGCTCAACCCGCTATAGAAAGGGAGTGGGCTGAGGGCGTATAGGTATGCCCTCGGTCCCCAAGGAGTTAAAGTTCAATCTCTGACCCTTTTTCAATACAAATGAGGTAGCATGAAATGCCATGACAAAAAATAAGTATATTTATCCCTCCGTTCATTTCTGGTCCAGCACTACCAATGCTTCAGTCAAGTGGACAACACCCCTGAGGAAGTTGCCGACGGGCAACGGAACGCGTGGGGTCTTTAGGGGGGTACTTGCCTGATAACACCTCCACTAACCGTCCTGTGTCACTTCATCATTACTTGCTACATCAGAATACAGGTTGTATATGGGCTGTTGTGATGAATATAGTGTTATGCGGTAGTTTATTTGTATGACATAGTGACGATATTGATGTACTGTAATAGGCAGGTGCCCTGGGTGGGGTTCCTTTGTTGAGGGGGCTCACCCTGTTTTGTGCTTTGGCTGCTTTAGGTCTGTTTTAAATGTTTTTAAGAACCTTGTCTGTTTTTTTGATTTATGTATTAATAAAGAGTACTTTTTGATATCTATGGGTGTGCGCTGTTTTGCGCGTTTCTTTTTCTTTTTGGATACTCAGTCAAGTGGAAGACACCACTGGGCCACTTCCATTGGGTAGTCTGGAGTGGCTGCAGCATTGACCCTGGAACCAGTAAACATAGTTTTTCTTGTCCATTTTGCCATTCCATGTAACCTGCTATTTTTTTTTTAAATGGGACAGATAACCTCTATAAAATTGTTTATTATATAGGGTCTAATGAAGATGATCCCACCACTCTAAGCAGGGAAATGTAGACTCTTCTGTAAACTATATGGTCATGTGTTCTGTGGAATCTCATCACCATGATACAATTACTTGAACTACCCATTTTAATTATTTTTGTACTAGAAATATCAGTAATTATCCAAGTTCGTTGAAATTTAGAATCTTAAAATGAATGATGACATCCAGTTATCTATTGACTTTGAAACAAATTTTACAAGTATTAACAGTAACAAATGTTATATAAAACATGACAGTGATCAGAAGTAGGGTGGGTTCACACTACATTTGTAGTGTACGGGTGCTGGATCCAGTTGGGAGGAGCGAAAATAGTCCACTCCCATATCCCAGCCGGATCCGGCCCAAACCCTTTTCATTTCAATGAGCCGACCGGAGTCAAACACTGGCTCCCGTTGGTTCATTTTTGCCCCATATACGGTTTTCTGACTGGACCAAAAACCGTGGCATACCACGGTTTTAGGTCCGGTCAGAAAACCACATACGGGGTAAAAATTAGCCAACCGGAGTCAGCCTTAATTGGAATGAATGGGGTTCGGGCCAGATCTGGCTGGAATACGGGAGCAGAAGGTTTTCTCTCCTCCCAACTGGACCCAGCACCCATACACTACAAATGTAGTGTGAACCCACCCATAGTAAAATACACTCAATGTAAAGGTTATTTTCTTATCAGCTGTGAGTAGCTGTTGGAGCTGTAACCACTATAACAATATAATACTGTATCACTATTCTTAACTGACATTGGAAACACATACAAAACACAGTATGTAAAAATTTAACTTGCCCTTTTTCTGTTTGCTTTTATCTTAGATTAGATGTATATTTATCCCAGATCCATGTAATCATCTTTATTGGTTATTTACAACCTTTTCTGTTGCAGGTTTGTTCCCAGGATCTACTACTTTTTCTGTAAAATTATCTTGTCTGATATTGCTTCTGATCATCCCCCTAACTAACCCCACGTACTTCTCCCTTGTTCTTGTATTTAGCTCCATATCATGTATGGCTGCAGATGGAGTTCCAGAGTAAGGACTGATGACACTTTAATATATGGTATGATTCCGTTCTTTAGATTCATTTTTGGCACAAAGAAAATTTCAACCAATTGACCATTTATACACTGATAGGTTGGTAAAAGTCAGTTTGGAAACCAAATGTATAAAAAATGCTTGTTATAAGATAAGAAAAGGTTGTGCAGAAGTGTCTATTTATTTTCCAAAAATTATGCTGAAATATAGGCAGAAATCCAGAACTCCTATGGCTACTCCGGGGGTTACGATGCTAAAAATATAACTTTGCATGGCCATCTTTTATTATTGCTTGATAATTTTGCACTGCAAAATATCTTCACAACATAGTGAGTCTCCCGAGTGGCTGACTGGGAAGGATTGCTTAATGCCTAGTCTGCCAGTGGCAGGAACAAATTAATACAAACAAGATACAAAGTGTGGATCCAGGGTCAGAGTTAGCCAAAAATGCCTCTTGTTATTAAGATGTAGACACTTCCAGTGTATCCAAGAATAGATTCCATTTGGGTTGACAGGCTGTTGCCATTAGAAAGCTATTATACAAAGAGCTGAGATGAAAGCACATTAACAAAAGGTATTTTTATGTCAATTATTAATGATGTGAAAGTATATGAACAGATTGCCGATAAAGATGCTGGCATCACAAGTCTTCCTCACAGGTCCACATAGCAAGTATTTGACCCATTAGCTTACTGTTTGTAAAATCAATATATTCATGAACTATTAATTCATCTGGTCAGACTATAGATTTCGGTTACTCTAATGCAGAGGGGATATTTTTGTTGTTACATTATTCAAAGCTAAAACAATCAATACTGTTCATAAAAGTACAAATGCATATCATGATGTATATACTATATGATATATGCGGAACCTGCATACAATTGCATTCAGGAAATGTAACTACTATGGGTGTATGGGGATAATAGGGGAGATTTATCAAAACCTGTGGAGGGGAAAAGTTGTCCAGTTGCCTATTGCAACCAATTAGATTGCTTCTTGCTATGGGTTGTTACGCCGAGCGCTCCGGGTCCCCGCTCCTCCCCGGAGCGCTCGCTACACTTCCCTCACTGCAGCGCCCCGGTCGGTTCCACGGACCCGGGGCGCTGCGTTACCACCTCCGGCCGGGATGCGATTCGCGATACGGGTAGCGCCCGCTCGCGATGCGCACCCCGGCTCCCGTACCTGACTCGCTCCCCGTCAGTTCTGTCCCGGCGCGCGCGGCCCCGCTCCCTAGGGCGCGCGCGCGCCGGGTCTTTGCGATTTAAAGGGCCACTGCACCGCTGATTGGTGCAGTGGTTCCAATTAGTGTTTACACCTGTGCACTTCCCTATATCACCTCACTTCCCCTTCACTCCCTCGCCGGATCTTGTTGCCCTAGTGCCAGTGAAAGCGTTCCTTGTGTGTTCCTTGCCTGTGATTCCAGACCTTCTGCCGTTGCCCCTGACTACGATCCTTGCTGCCTGCCCCGACCTTCTGCTACGTCCGACCTTGCTTCTGTCTACTCCCTTGTACCGCGCCTATCTTCAGCAGCCAGAGAGGTTGAGCCGTTGCTAGGGGATACGACCTGGTCACTACCGCCGCAGCAAGACCATCCCGCTTTGCGGCGGGCTCTGGTGAAAACCAGTAGTGACTTAGAACCGATCCTCTAGCACGGTCCACGCCAATCCCTCTCTGGCACAGAGGATCCACCACCTGCCAGCCGGCATTGTGACAGTAGATCCGGCCATGGATCCCGCTGAAGTTCCTCTGCCAGTTGTCGCTGACCTCACCACGGTGGTCGCCCAGCAGTCACAACAGATTGCGCAACAAGGCCAACAGCTGTCTCAACTGACTGTTATGCTACAACAGTTACTACCACAGCTCCAGCAATCATCTCCTCCGCCAGCTCCTGTACCTCCTCCGCAGCGAGTGGCCGCTTCTGGAATACGACTATCCTTGCCGGATAAATTTGATGGGGACTCTAAGTTTTGCCGTGGCTTTCTTTCCCAATGTTCATTACACTTGGAGATGATGTCGGACCAGTTCCCCACTGAAAGGTCTAAGGTGGCTTTCGTAGTCAGCCTGCTGTCTGGAAAAGCCCTGGCTTGGGCCACACCGCTCTGGGACCGCAATGACCCCGTCACTGCCTCTGTACACTCCTTCTTCTCGGAAATTCGAAGTGTCTTTGAGGAACCTGCCCGAGCCTCTTCTGCTGAGACTGCCCTGTTGAACCTGGTCCAGGGTAATTCTTCCGTTGGCGAGTATGCCGTACAGTTCCGTACCCTTGCTTCAGAATTATCCTGGAATAATGAGGCACTCTGCGCGACCTTTAAAAAAGGCCTATCCAGCAACATTAAAGATGTTCTGGCCGCACGAGAAATCCCTGCTAACCTACATGAACTCATCCATCTTGCCACTCGCATTGACATGCGTTTTTCCGAACGGCGTCAGGAGCTCCGCCAGGATATGGACTCTGTTCGCACGAGGCGTTTCTTCTCCCCGGCTCCTCTCTCCTCTGGTCCCCTGCAACCTGTTCCTGTGCCTCCCGCCGTGGAGGCTATGCAGGTCGACCGGTCTCGCCTGACACCCCAAGAGAGGACACGACGCCACATGGAGAATCTCTGCCTGTACTGTGCTAGTACCGAACACTTCCTGAAGGATTGTCCTATCCGTCCTCCCCGCCTGGAAAGACGTCCGCTGACTCCGCACAAAGGTGAGACAGTCCTTGATGTCTACTCTGCTTCTCCACGTCTTACTGTGCCTGTGCGGATGTCTGCCTCTGCCTTCTCCTTCTCTGCTGTGGCCTTCTTGGACTCTGGATCTGCAGGAAATTTTATCTTGGCCTCTCTCGTCAACAGGTTCAACATCCCGGTGACCAGTCTCGCCAGACCCCTCTACATCAATTGTGTAAACAATGAAAGATTGGACTGTACTATACGTTTCCGCACGGAGCCCCTTCTAATGCGCATCGGATCTCATCACGAGAGGATTGAACTGTTGGTCCTCCCCAATTGCACTTCTGAAATCCTTCTTGGACTTCCCTGGCTTCAACTCCATTCCCCAATCCTGGATTGGTCCACTGGGGAGATCAAGAGTTGGGGTCCCTCTTGTTCCAAGGACTGCTTAAAACCGGTTCCCAGTAAACCTTGCCGTGTCCCTGTGCTTCCTCATGTAACCGGTCTCCCTAAGGCCTATATGGACTTTGCGGACGTTTTTTGCAAAAAACAAGCTGAGACTCTACCTCCTCACAGGCCTTATGATTGTCCCATTGACCTCCTCCCGGGCACTACTCCACCCCGGGGCAGAATCTATCCTCTGTCCGTCCCAGAGACTCTTGCCATGTCTGAATACGTCCAAGAAAATTTAAAAAAGGGCTTTATCCGTAAATCCTCCTCTCCTGCCGGAGCCGGATTTTTCTTTGTGTCCAAAAAAGATGGCTCTCTACGTCCTTGCATTGACTACCGCGGTCTTAATAAAATCACGGTTAAGAACCGCTACCCCCTACCCCTCATCTCTGAACTCTTTGATCGTCTCCAAGGTGCCCATATTTTTACCAAACTGGACTTAAGAGGTGCTTATAATCTCATCCGCATCAGAGAGGGGGATGAATGGAAAACGGCATTTAACACCAGAGATGGACACTTTGAGTATCTGGTCATGCCCTTTGGTCTATGCAACGCCCCTGCCGTCTTCCAAGACTTTGTTAATGAAATTTTTCGTGATCTCCTATACTCCTGTGTTGTTGTATATCTGGACGATATCCTGATTTTTTCTGCCAATCTTGAAGAACACCGCCAGCATGTCCGTATGGTTCTTCAGAGACTTCGTGATAATCAACTCTATGCCAAAATAGAGAAATGTCTGTTTGAATGCCAATCTCTTCCTTTTCTAGGATACTTGGTCTCTGGCCAGGGACTACAAATGGACCCAGATAAACTCTCTGCCGTCTTAGATTGGCCACGCCCCTCCGGACTCCGTGCCATCCAACGTTTTTTGGGGTTCGCCAATTATTACAGGCAATTTATTCCACATTTTTCTACCATTGTGGCTCCTATTGTGGCTTTAACAAAAAAAAATGCCGATCCCAAGTCTTGGCCTCCTCAAGCGGAAGACGCCTTTAAACGACTCAAGTCTGCCTTTTCTTCGGCTCCCGTGCTCTCCAGACCTGACCCATCTAAACCCTTCCTATTGGAGGTTGATGCCTCCTCAGTGGGAGCTGGAGCTGTCCTTCTACAAAAAAACTCTTCCGGGCATGCTGTTACTTGTGGTTTTTTTTCCAGGACCTTCTCTCCGGCGGAGAGGAACTACTCCATCGGGGATCGAGAGCTTCTAGCCATTAAATTAGCACTTGAGGAATGGAGGCATCTGCTGGAGGGATCAAGATTTCCAGTTATTATTTACACCGATCACAAGAACCTCTCCTACCTCCAGTCTGCCCAACGGCTGAATCCTCGTCAGGCCAGGTGGTCTCTGTTCTTTGCCCGATTTAATTTTGAAATTCACTTTCGGCCTGCTGATAAGAACATTAGGGCCGATGCTCTCTCTCGTTCCTCAGATGCCTCTGAAATTGAACTCTCTCCTCAACACATCATTCCTCCTGACTGCCTGATTTCCACTTCTCCAGCCTCCATCAGACAAACTCCTCCAGGAAAGACCTTTGTTTCTCCACGCCAACGCCTTGGGATCCTCAAATGGGGTCACTCCTCCCATCTCGCAGGTCATGCGGGCATTAAGAAATCTGTGCAACTCATCTCTCGCTTCTATTGGTGGCCGACTCTAGAGACTGATGTGGTGGACTTTGTGCGAGCCTGCACTATCTGTGCCCGGGATAAGACTCCTCGCCAGAAGCCCGCTGGTTTTCTTCATCCTCTACCTGTCCCCGAACAACCTTGGTCTCTGATTGGTATGGATTTTATTACTGACTTACCCCCATCCCATGGCAACACTGTTATTTGGGTGGTCGTTGATCGATTCTCCAAAATGGCACATTTCATCCCTCTTCCTGGTCTTCCTTCAGCGCCTCAGTTGGCTAAACAATTTTTTGTACACATTTTTCGTCTTCACGGGTTGCCTACACAGATCGTCTCGGATAGAGGCGTCCAATTTGTGTCTAAATTCTGGAGGGCTCTCTGTAAACAACTCAAGATTAAATTAAATTTTTCTTCTGCATACCATCCTCAATCCAATGGACAAGTAGAGAGAATTAACCAGATCTTGGGTGACTATTTACGACATTTTGTTTCCTCCCGCCAGGATGACTGGGCAGATCTTCTACCTTGGGCCGAATTCTCGTATAATTTCAGAATCTCTGAATCTTCCTCCAAATCTCCGTTTTTCGTGGTGTACGGCCGTCACCCTCTTCCCCCCCTCCCTACCCCCTTGCCCTCTGGTCTGCCCGCTGTGGATGAAATTTCTCGTGATCTTTCCACCATATGGAAAGAGACCCAAAATTCTCTCTTACAGGCTTCTTCTCGCATGAAGAGATTCGCAGATAAGAAAAGAAGAGCTCCTCCCATTTTTTCCCCTGGAGACAAGGTATGGCTCTCCGCTAAATATGTCCGTTTCCGTGTCCCGAGCTATAAGTTGGGACCACGCTATCTTGGTCCTTTTAAAGTTTTGTCTCAAATTAATCCTGTCTCTTACAAACTTCTTCTTCCTCCTTCTCTTCGTATCCCTAATGCCTTTCACGTCTCTCTTCTTAAACCTCTCATCCTCAACCGTTTTTCTCCTAAATCTGTTCCTCCCACTCCTGTTTCCGGCTCCTCGGACATCTTCTCTGTCAAAGAAATCTTGGCCTCTAAAAAAGTCAGAGGAAAAACTTTTTTTTTAGTGGATTGGGAGGGTTGTGGTCCAGAAGAGAGGTCCTGGGAACCTGAGGACAATATCCTGGACAAAAGTCTGATCCTCAGGTTCTCAGGCCCCAAGAAGAGGGGGAGACCCAAGGGGGGGGGTACTGTTACGCCGAGCGCTCCGGGTCCCCGCTCCTCCCCGGAGCGCTCGCTACACTTCCCTCACTGCAGCGCCCCGGTCGGTTCCACGGACCCGGGGCGCTGCGTTACCACCTCCGGCCGGGATGCGATTCGCGATACGGGTAGCGCCCGCTCGCGATGCGCACCCCGGCTCCCGTACCTGACTCGCTCCCCGTCAGTTCTGTCCCGGCGCGCGCGGCCCCGCTCCCTAGGGCGCGCGCGCGCCGGGTCTTTGCGATTTAAAGGGCCACTGCACCGCTGATTGGTGCAGTGGTTCCAATTAGTGTTTACACCTGTGCACTTCCCTATATCACCTCACTTCCCCTTCACTCCCTCGCCGGATCTTGTTGCCCTAGTGCCAGTGAAAGCGTTCCTTGTGTGTTCCTTGCCTGTGATTCCAGACCTTCTGCCGTTGCCCCTGACTACGATCCTTGCTGCCTGCCCCGACCTTCTGCTACGTCCGACCTTGCTTCTGTCTACTCCCTTGTACCGCGCCTATCTTCAGCAGCCAGAGAGGTTGAGCCGTTGCTAGGGGATACGACCTGGTCACTACCGCCGCAGCAAGACCATCCCGCTTTGCGGCGGGCTCTGGTGAAAACCAGTAGTGACTTAGAACCGATCCTCTAGCACGGTCCACGCCAATCCCTCTCTGGCACAGAGGATCCACCACCTGCCAGCCGGCATCGTGACATGGGTAACTGGTCAGCTTTTCATCTGCACAAGTTTTGATAAATCTGTGTGTTTAATTCCATTGGTGAGAATTTACCTGTTTGTTTGATGAAGAGGGCATTTCTTTTGGAATGTCTGGAGAAAGCTTAGTAATGCTTGGAGTAATGGGTGGTAGGATACATTCTTTAAGCTACCTAAATGAAATAATATTATGTACAAGTTACAGTATAAGTAATATCTTCTGTGCATTGTGATTTTTTGTTTCCCTGTGGGTATATAAGGAATAAATATTATTGGAAAAATTGTAATTTTTTTCATGACCCTCCCATGACCCCGACATGTCATACTGTCATTTAGCTAATGACTGGTCTAGGTGGGTCATCGCCGCAGACAGCAATTAACTAAGCGACAGTGTGAAACCAATACTGGGGGCACCAGGGGAGCAGTGAAAATGTAGTCAATGATTATTTATTTAATTGTGCAAGACCGGGAACATAGAGAGGAAAACATTTATTTCTGGAGTACCCCTTAAAAATTTGGTTTTGCATCACTTCACTGAAAATGGCTGATACACGGTTGAGGCTTAGTTCACATCTGAGTCAGAGCTCCACTCGGGGGCTCCATTGCAAATTCTGTTTAAAAAGCAGGACCTAAGCTGGCAAAAAATGCTTCACGTAGTGTTTTTTTTTCAGATCTTGCTAAATAGGATCCAAGGGGTAGCAAATTCAGTAATAATAACTATGACAAAATCTTTTGTTCAATAGCTAAACATTCTTGTTTCTTGAAATACACCTAAAAAAATTAAAGTTATTTTAATGTCCTATATCTTCAGATGAAATTGTTGAATGTTGAGGAACAAATTGCAGTTTGTACTTTCTGGCTCCCCCTAATGAGGTTTGAATAAGTAGGGGAATGGACATCACCACTGAAAAGTACTATTCTACATGAATATGGTGGGCTCTGGTGTTATTTGTGCTGGATGTGGTTATGGGTGACAATTGACACAGTTTGTGATACCAGGGTAGCGTTACTCACCACATTCCAAAGGTTGCAGTCCTCCTGAGCCAAGCATTGAGGTAATAAGTACTCCAGATGCAGAGTTACAGAAAGCTGCATTTACTGAGCATCAGGACAGATGTTACAATCCTTGACAATACAGATCAAAGCAAGGGAAATGCAGGATAACCCAATTAATCCTTTTGTCCTGCTGGGGCTTGTGGTAGACTTTTTTATCTGACTTTTCATCGCACTGACTTTAGTTACTTTAGACTTTGACTGGTGACTTAAGACAACCCATAGTATTTTTCTTAACATTAAGTATTCCATTACTTTGTTATCTGCATGATCAAGAAAAGCATATGCCATAAATTAAAATAAAGTACTGTCACCAGTTTATAGAAAAACTGACAGCTAGTTCACCCACACTGAACCCACTATACTTAATAGCTGTAAAATGTGTCATGTCTGGTTAGGGAAGGAGTACACACTGTTCTTGCCCACTCCCCTGTCCCTGCCTACTTACATACCTGCCCTAGACAACAGGTCCGTAACCACGGTGACAGTCCCTTCCTAATTAAGTAAGGGACAGTCAAAAAGTCAAAACAATAAACTACAAAACACACAAAAGGTCGGGAAAGGCTGGAGGTACACGACTAAAAGAAAACAAACCCAAACACACACACACACACATAAATACATAGTCAGAAGGCCAAGTCTAAACCTGGAGAGCACGAGGTACAATAACAGAGTATCAAAGGGAAGTCAAAAGCCAAGCCAAAAGTCACAAAACCAGAATAAACAGAATGAGTACAGAGATAGCTAGGTAAGTTACTAAGAACTATCACAAGCAGAGAATGACTGAAAAGGGCCTACTTATATATGCCTAAGATGCAACCAGGAGGACTCTAATTGGCTCAGCAAGCTTAACCACACCCAGGAGCACAGAGGCGTCGTCCCAGCAACCAAAACAAACAACAGGGCTAGAAATCATTAACCCTATGGGTTTTGGCAGAACCAGTCATCATAGTACCCCCCCTTTTATGAGGGGCCTCTGGACCCTTACAGATCTTAGAGGGTCGAGAGACAGACGGACCATCGATCTCTTCTATCATGTCCTCATTCTCCATATTACACCATTCATTAGTGTCATCTGGCTAAATATTATCCTCACCACAGTCCTCCGACACAGGTTCAACATGAACAATTTTAGCTGGCTTCTTAGAACTCCCAGAAGAAACATTAGTTGATACAACAGGCATATCAACTCCCCCCAGAGACAAATTGTCAGGTTTACATTTTTGGGAATCGGAAAATGCCTTTGCGCCCAAGTGACCGCCACAATGACCACTTGGATGCGGATGCTTGGCCCCAGTACTGATGAAATGAATATCCTCTCCACAATAGAAACACAGGCCATTGAGATACCGGAACCTTTTACGCTTTTCTGGAGTAGATATGGAGCCAAGCTGCATGGGTTCCTCCTCAGACACCGGTTGATGATTGAAAACAGAAGATGAGACAGGCAAAAATGGAGAGACAGAGGAGGAAAAACATTCTCATCTGCGTTCACGCAAACGTCTATCCAAACGTACCACTAAAGTCATAGCTTGGTCTAAGGTGTCAGGAGAGGGGTAGGTCACCAGCATGTCCTTTAGGGGGCCAGATAACCCCAGTCTGAACTGGCAAATCAAAGCTGGGGTGTTCCATTTGGAAGCCACACACCACTTCCTAAAATCTGTGCAATACTCCTCGACAGGTCTACGTCCCTGTTTTAATGTATGCAGCTGAGACTCAGCATACGCAGCTCGGTCAGGTTCTGCATACAGAAGAACCAAACCAGCAAACAGAGCAAACAGAGAGTCCACAGAGGACAACTCAGGGGCATCAGGATCAAGAGAAAATACCCACTCTTGGGGACCTCCTTGCAAAAGAGACATAATAATACCAACTTTTTGGGCCTCAGTACCAGATGAATGGGGTCTTAACCAAAAGTATAGCTTGCAACTTTCACAAAACGTTTTAAAAGCTGTTCGGTTCCCTGATTAACGCTCAGGAAGACTAACCTGAGGTTCCAAAGGAGATGAAAGAGAAGTATGAACAATTGAGTGTGAAGACTCAAGCTCCAAGATTCTGGACAACAATCACTGATTCTGATGCTCTTGATGTTGAAGCCTCTCAATCAAGTCCTGGTTTATTCTAGACTGAGATTGAGACAACTCTTGCCACTGTACCTTCTCAGCTAAATCCTGGACCAACTGAGTTAGGTTCTTCATCTGACCAACAAGAGCTGTCATGGGGTCCATGATAAACAACAAAAACAGATGCAGTAGTTGGACTTGTGGACGTCTGGACAGGAAAGGAGTGCACACTATTCTTGCCCACTCCCCTTTCCCTCTCTTCTTACATACCTGCCCTAGACGACAGGTCCATAACCACGGTGACTGTCCCTTCCTAAATAAGTGAGGGGCAGTCAAAAAGTCAAAACAATAAACTTCAAAACTGACAAAAGGTCGGGAAAGGCTTGAGGTACACGACTAACAGAAAACAAACCTAAACACGCACACACAAAAATATGTAGTCAGAGGGCCGAGTCTAAACCTGGAGAGCACAAAGTACAGTAACAGAGTATCAAAGGGAAGTCAAAAGAATAAACAGAATGAGTACAGAGATAGCTAGGTATGTTACTAAGAACTATCACAAGCAGAGAATGACTGAAAACGGCCTCCTTATATCTGCCTGAGCAGCAACCAGCAAGCTTAACCACACTTGGGAGCACAGAGGTGTCATCCCAGCAACCAAAACAAACAACAAGTCTAGAATTCATTAACCCTATGTGTTCTGGTAGAACCAGTCATCACAAAAAGAAGGGTTACTAACATATTTAGGTGCAGTACCTCCTGTTCTCCCTGTTTCTAATTCCATAGCTATTGCACTGCTTTGCGCAATGAAGGTGGGAAGCTGGCTCACCCAGCTTCCCTGCCTCCTCAATATTCACTCCTTGGCCCATTCCCTTCCTAAACATGCTAATATCTTTACTCTTGTGTCTGTGAAGTGAGAGCCTGCAGGGGGCTACTCTGCTCTTTGCTACACCTGACTTTCAGCTGTAGAAAAGCAGCGGCGCCTACCCTCATCTTTCAAAGCAGAGCACTCTTTCCTCCCACAGGTTCTCACTGCAGGGATGTGAGCGTGTTAGCATATTCAGGAAGGGGGTGGGCCGAGGAGTAAATATTGAAGTGAAAGGGGAGCTGGGTGAGCCGGCTCCCCGATACTTGTTCAAAGCTGCACAATAATTGTGGAATTAGGAACAGGCAGAACTCAGAAGATACTTCAACTTAATGTGTGTGTAACCCTTCTTTTTACAGCTATTCATCTGCACTATAACCCAGTATATGTGGTTTAATGTGGGTGAACTAGCTGTCAGTTTCTCTTTAGAGTATCATAAGGTCAGAATTTTCAGCGATTAACACCTTCAGTCCGATCTCAGCAGCTGCTGGTGGGTGTCGGCTGTAATAAACAGTCAGCACCTGTTCCTGCTTTAAATGTCCCCTCCCATGAATTATGTACATGCATGTGATAATGCATAAGGGAGTATAAAATATTGTTATCTGAACTAGTGTCATGGAAAAATGCAACTTATCCTACAAGAAGAAAAAAAAAAAACAAGCCCTCATCTAATTATGGCTCTCGGAGGGGGGGGAGTGACTATCCACTAACTGTAGCAGTTCCTAATGTATGTCACTCTTTTTGTTTACTTTAATGTTTTTGCTCTGCAGATCTATAAGAAATATGGGAACTCAGTAGTGTGGGGAAATGAGTACCATTAAAGCAACACAACAATGTGATCTTACTTGCAGCATGCATATATTTTAAGCAGTTGGATCATTTACCACAAATGGTCCATTCAGTCATGCCTCCATAACTACAATTACACTTTTTTTGGGGGGAAAATAATAATTTTTTTTCTTGACCCTCTAAAGTCTTCAGATTTCAAGAAAATGCTTTCCCGTTCCTTGTAATAAACATAGATCAACTTATCTTGCATGATAAAAGCCCATTAGGCAATATAATTAACTTTGTAGAATATGGAGTTTATAAATCACAATAGGGTGCATTTGAATAATGTATTGTTTTATTTTCAGCTATTGTAAATTTAAACTGTGAACTGAGTCAGCGCCGGCTCTGAGGTCTGTTGTATAAATCTTTGGCACTGCACTATAAGCAAGAAATTAATGGCACGTGGCTAGAACTAATGGTGTGCGACTCCGAACATTCCTCTAGAACCTTACGGTAACACACTGAAAATAAGATTGTTTGCCACTGAGATGATGAGAAAACTAGGCTCATTCTGGCACTTCAAATGGAACAAACTGTATTTATCAGTTTAAAGCAGACAACATTAGAGTGTAAAGTAAATAGAAAGTAAACAACATTTTAGTATATTCTCTCTCTCCATCTCACTATATGTATATATATATATATATATATATATATATATATATATATGTGTGTGTGTGTGTGTGTGTGTGTGTGTGTGTAACCAAACTATAGTGGTACTGTCCACTTTCAGAGGTTAGGTCTCCCAGAACATGTGAAAAAATAAAGAAATATAATAGGGAACCTTTAAAACATTTAATGTTTTATTCCATCCTTCTTAAAATTTATCATAGAAAAAATAGTGATAAACAATTAAACAATGACCGCCACCAGTGTCATGGAGTAGTATACTCCGCAAACGCAACAATTTGTTGCAAACTTCAATACTTCAAAGTTCATATATGACAAAATATCCAGTTAGCCCTTGTTTCTGTCACCTTTTTCGTTTGTATAGAGATTCATGCTTTTTTGCGCACTGTTCACATTGATGCTTCGTTACTTATACATGGAAGTCCATTTTAACAGTGTCTAACCGTTGGTGCACAATGTATCCAATAGTATCCTTATACCAATGTCAAATATATCCAGGTCATCAAAGTTGCTGTGATAAATGTCCACACATGCCGATTTCAGTACTAGTTTGTTGTAATTATTATTGTGCTGGTTTTTCTAAGTTTTGTGACATTATTTCACTCGCATATTTCAACATCCATTATATAGTGACCTTTCCAGGCAAGAAATTACATTAACATTCAGGTAGATGAGTTCGTAGACAATGTTTATTATTCCAGGAAATTGACACTGCTTTGCTTAACCCCTTAAGGACCGGAGGTTTTTCCGTTTTTGCATTTTCGTTTTTTTGCTCCTTGCCTTTAAAAAATCATAACTCTTTCAAATTTACACCTAAAAATCCATATGATGGCTTATTTTTTGCGCCACCAATTCTACTTTGTAATGACGTCAGTCATTTTGCCCAAAAATCTATGGTGAAGCGGGAAAAAAAATCATTGTGCGACAAAATTGAAAAAAAAACGCTGTTTTGTAACTTTTGGGGGCTTCCGTTTCTACGTAGTAAATTTTTCGGTAAAAATTACACCTGATATGTATTCTGTAGGTCCATATGATTAAAATGATACCCTACTTATATAGGTTCGATTTTGTCGGACTTCTGGAAAAAATCATAACTACATGCAGGAAAATTAATACGTTTAAAATTGTCATCTTCTGACCCCTATAACTTTTTTATTTTTCCGTGTATGGGGCGGTATGAGGGCTCATTTTTTGCGCCGTGATCTCAAGTTTTTAACGGTACCATTTTTGCATTGATAGGACTTATTGATCACTTTTTATTCATTTTTAAATGATATAAAAAGTGACCAAAAATGCACTATTTTGGACTTTGGAATTTTTTTGCGCGCACGCCATTGACCGAGCGGTTTAATTAATGATATATTTTTATAATTCGGACATTTCCGCACGCGGTGATACCACATATGTTTATTTTAATTTTTATTTACACTGTTTTTTTTTTTTATTGGAAAAGGGGGGTGATTCAAACTTTTAATAGGGGAGGAGTTAAATGATCTTTATTCACTTTTTTTTTCACTTTTTTTGTGCAGTGTTATAGGTCCCATAGGGACCTATAACACTGCACACACTGATCTTCTATGTTGATCACTGGTTTCTCATAAGAAACCAGTGATCAACGATTCTGCCGCATGACTGCTCATGCCTGGATCTCAGGCACTGAGCAGTCATTTGGCGATCGGAGAGCGAGGAGGCAGGTAGGGGCCCTCCCGCTGTCCTGTCAGCTGTTCGGGATGCCGCGATTAGCCGCGGCTATCCCGAACAGCCCGACTGAGCTAGCCGGGAACTTTCACTTTCACTTTTAGCCGCGCGGCTCAGCTTTGAGCGCGCGGCTAAAGGGTTAATAGCGCGCGGCGCCGCGATCGGCGCTGCGCGCTATTAGAGGCGGGTCCCGGCTTCACTATGACGCCGGGCCCGCCATGATATGACGCGGGGTTACTGTGTAACCCCGCGTTATATCAGAAGAGCAGGACCAAGGACGTACCGGTACGTCCTTGGTCCTTAAGGGGTTAAGTCTTTATTCAGACCGTATCACTTAGGTGATGCGTGTATTCTTTATTACACCTACCAATTTCCAACATGTAGCATAGACTCCTGAGTTGGTCTCTACATCACCGTGCACATTGATGTAAATTATTGGAGCGTTATTTAAGCTTATTGAGGTCGGACCGTCACTACTGCATAAAATGACCGCCATCAGTGTCAGACATCAAAGCCTAAAGATCCCCATAAACAAGCCTGTAAATGGTTCCTGAGGATTTGGCAAAGGAAACGCGTTGAACCGGAGTGTAACCAAGATCTACAATACACCTGGGATCACCATCAGGTTTTATTTTATGCATACTTGATGGCTACCACACACAATACAACTATGTTGGACTGTGTTAACTTGAGCAGCATATTATATGGCTATAAGATGGGACCTATAAACTGAACATGTTTTTGAACCATGCATTGTGGATAAGAAACTGACATTCTGACTGTTACCTTACAATATGGAACAATAAGTTGGAAAGTGATATATAGGTTGATACAACATGGGACTATGTAAAATCTGAAGATTGTTCCTCTAGACGTATATAGGACTTAGGATTCTAACTCAAACATTGTTCCTTTAAACGTTTATAGGATGATGAACAAAAATCTATTTGTCTACTAACTAACATTATCTATTGAAATAAGTTATAACACAAAAAATGCGGGTCAGCATGCAATTATGTTAAAATTATGGTTATATGAACAATTGACTTATTTCATACCTTTAAGTGACCCAGCAAAAATTAAATTCGATATAAACAGAAATAAAGCATAAAAGCACTAAAAAACGCACCCACAGTCTGAATATAGCCCTAATGAATTAGAGGCAAGCCCTCACCAAGATAATACTAACTAAAATTTAAGAAAATACTTACAAACTAAGGGCACAACAAGAAAGTGAGCGGTTAACTTGAGTAACCGAAAGATAAGCAGAAATAAAAATAATACAAAGCTTGTGCAAATATAACTGTGTGAATTAAGGAATGCAAGTGTGTGATACAAATGTGAGTAAATACAACTCTCCATTGCAACATGGTTGCACATGCCAAAATAAACTCGCTATTGTAACAATGTTGCAAACTACACCATAGGCAAATACTATGTGGGTTGTGCCACGGTGATATAAATCAATAAACTTGACACAACTTAAATACAGTAATATTACGATTGATATAACTGTAGATTGTCCCAACTCCATTACATGAATGTATGAATGAATATGTACATATTGGTTGTATGGCTTTAATAGTTTAACTAAGTTGCAGTAGTGACGGTCCGACCTCAATAAGCTTAAATAACGCACCAATAATTTACATCAATGTGCACGGTGATGTAGAGACCGCACTGAGTCAACTCAGGAGTCCATACTACATGTTGGAAATTGGTGGGCGTAAGAAAGAATAAATGCATCACCCGAGTGATACGGTCTGAAGAAAGACTTAAGCAAAGCAGTGTCAATTTCCTGGAAGAATAAACATTGTCTACAAACTCATCTACCTGAATGTCAATGTTATTTCATGCCTGGAAAGATCACTATATAATGAATGTTGAAATATGCGAGTGAAATAATGTCACAAAACTTAGAAAAACCAGGACAATAATAATTGCAACAAACTAGTACTGAAATCAGGCTGTGTGGACATTTATCACAGCAACTTTGATGACCATGATATATTTGACATTGGTATAAGGATACTATTGGATACATTGTGCACCAACGGGTAGACACTGTTAAAATGGACTTCCATATATAGGTAACGGAGCATCAATGTGAACAGTGCGCAAACAAGCATGAATCTCTATACAGATGACTAAAGGTGACAGAATAAGTGGATATTTTGTCATATATGAACTTTGAAGTATTGAAATTTGCAACAAATTGTTGTGTTTGCGGAGTATAAAACTCCATGACACTGGTGGGGGGTCATTGTTTAATTGTTTATCACTGCTTTTTCTACGATAAATTTTAAGAAGGATGAAATAAAAAGTTAAAATGTTTTAAAGGGTCCCAAAAATGTTTCTTTATTAATATATATATATATATATATATATATATATATATATATATATATGTAGCTTAAGATCCCACCATCGTAAGTGGATACTGGTAGAATGGTTTTGAATCTGATATATTTGTAATTTGCTTTTGCTGAGAATAAATGTATAAATCCTAGACATGTTTTACTTTATAAGAAAAAAGAAATTCAACAGTTGTGGTTTATGTGGTTTATGTTGCAGTGGATTTGTGTTAGGTCACCTGGATGTAAAACTGGAACCCAATAGGCAATATGACCTCGAGCAATACAAAGAAGCTAAAGCAAGACATTTTGTTTTTGAGGAAGAATAACAAGATATGTAAAAATACCATATTCAGGAGCTTATATTTACTGTAAGTCTTTAAATGAAGTAGTAACTATACTTAAACAGAATGTAGATGTCAATTCAACCTCAACCCCTAATACTTAGCGCACAACAATATGCATGTATGTTGCACAGCTCCACGTTCACCACATTGCCAGACACAGTGATCGAAAACAGACGGCTGCTGTTATCAGCAGCTAAGTCTTCATGGATAATGGTAAACATCAGAGATCCTGCTGATGTCTGCCAATAACCTTTCAGATGCTATGATCAATTCTGATCATGATTCACGGCATCTGAAGTATTGTGCAGGTATACAGACGCATTCCTGACCACCCCAGGTGCAAGATGGCCGACAGAGCTCCACTCACCTGCTCTGGTTGGCTGCTGTGCTCTTCTTCTCTGATCTGACCTCAAGCAGACCAGAGAAGTAGATCGCAGATAATACTAAACAGTGCTATGCATATGCATATCAGTGTTCAGTATTTGCAATGAAAAGATTGCAATAAATATTCCTCTGTGGGTACCAAAAAAAGTGTAAAGAAAATAAGTTTAAAAAAATGTTTTAAAAAAAGTGAATAGGCCCCTCCCCCAATAAAATGTATTTCTCCTCCTTTCATATTTTACCAAACAAAATGTAAAAAATAAATGTAAAAAATCAACATATTTTGTATCTTCATGTGCGTAAATGTCCGAACTATTAAAATAAAATGTTAATGGTCCCATACGGTGAAAGACGTAAATGTAAAAAAAAAGTCCAAAATTGCTGCTTTTAGTCCCATCCTATCCCCCCAAAAATTTAAAGAAAGTGATCACAAAGTCACTGCAGATCACTGCTCAAAAAATAGCCCTCATACAGCACCAAATACCCTTGTACCAATTGTGCCATGTACAATTGGTTGCATAAACAAACAATTCCTCATTTGGGTCTGTGGATTTTAAAAAAGTGAATGGCGGCATTTATCATTGTAAGTAAGTGAAGCATTTTTCTACACCTTTTTTTGTGTGCTGGTAATGTGTAGGAGCACCAGATTTATTAAATGGCCACAGAGCATTTGATAAATTTTGTGCAGGTAAAATTTTCGGAAATTTCTCTCTTCACATATACCAAAAAGCTAAGTCTGGGCTGGGGTAGTTTTAGAGACTTTTCAGTGGCTTTGCGCCTTTTCACAAAAAGGATCAGTTCATAAAACCCTTCCATATCATGTGTTTTGCCAAAATCAGTGGCTTGCAACTCAAAATCAGAAGAAATGTGTAAACCAAAAGCGCTGCTTGCGCTTTTTTTGTGCCTTTTCTAGACACAAAAAATAGTCTAAAGACAATGATAAATGTCGGCCAATGCCTTTTAGAAGACGAGGAGGAAAAAATTAAAATGCAAAAAAATGTAAGCCATGATTAATATCTCGGCATTATCAGGATGCATAAGGCCCAAGGCCTACAGGTAGGAGCTTAGAGCATGTGTACAAACAAACACACATGTTCTTATGTATGTGTTCACACATGTATGCTATTTACTATTTGGTGATTTTAAAGCTCACATTATTAAAATGAAGTTCAGGCCCAACTGTGTATGTGTGTGTGTGTATCAGACATATCCTACACCTGTATTTATTTGGACCACATTATTTTTTAAAATTATGTATTGTTTTTATTAAAGAAAAAGTAGCTTCTACTTATCATGTGATATACATAGTGTCCACATTCCTTTTATTTAAAGGGGTACTCTGGTGAAAACCTTTTCTCTTTTAAATCAACTGGCTCCGGAAAGTTAAACAGATTTGTAAATTCCTTCTATTAAAAAATCTTATTCCTTCCTGTACTTATTAGATGCTGAATACTACAGAGGAAATTCTTTTCTTTTTGAAATGCTCTCTGATGACATCATGAGCACAGTGCTCTCTGCTGATGTTATTATAATAATAAGTCTTTATTTATTGTTGTCCTTAGTGGGATTTGAACCCAAGGCCCCAGCACTGCATGGCAGCAGTGCTAACCACTAAGCCACTGTGCTTGTGATGTCATCAGTGTTCCAAAAAGAAAGGAATTTTCTCTGCAGCATTAAGCAGCTAATAAGTACTAGAAGGATTAAGATTTTTTAATAGAAGTAATTTACAAATATGTTTAACTTTCTGGCACCAGTTGATTTAAAAGAAAAAAGGTTCTCACCGGAGTACCCCTTTAAATTTCATGGCATTTCATCATCACAATTTTTTTTTTTCAACAGAACATCAATTTTAGAAAAACACACCATTATGTAAAAGTGCAGTGAAGTTTTCACTCAATATATTGAAAAAGCTTCTATTTAAAAAAAGTGTGATTGCCATGGTGAAGAAAGATATTCCAAAATATACACAATGACATATTTTCTTCTTTTGATGGTAGGCTACCAGTTAATGGCCAATCTATGTATTTTCTGTCCAGAATATCTTAGTTTGAGAAAGGCAATATGCCAAAAAGTGATTGTTTTCAGGGGGAAAAAAAATTGGGTCTTTAATATGATTGATGGATAAAGACAAGCCATACCATTGATGTGTTTTCTGTGTTTTCTTTTTATAATTTTTTTTTTATTGGATGCCACCAAGCAGCATGAGATCAATGGTTTGATAAATGTATCACAAGCTGAAATAGCTTTACAGCAAAATGCAAAAAAAAAAAAAAAAATCTATTAGATAAAGATATGAAAAATACTGTGCAGTATGTTTTCTATTTTAGTGTTAATGGCAGCAGTGGCTGTTAGTATACATATTGTTGCCTTAAAAAAAATACATTTTGAGACCATGTTGGTACAAAAGACTCTCTGGCAACTTTAGTACCAACCAGTATGACCATATTCAGGAGTAGTGTTGCTCGCGAATATTCGCAATTCGAATATTATTCGCGAATATCGCATATTCGCGAATTCGCGAATATAGCGCTATATATTCGTAATTACGAATATTCGTTTTTTTTTTTTTTTTTTTCACAGTACACATCACAGTGATCACCCCTCTCTGCTTCCAGCTTGTGTGGTGTAAAGAAGGCTGTAATACTACTGTGTGAGACTGGCGTGCTAAAATTCGCATATGCGAAAATTCGCATATGCTACTTTTCGCATATGCGAATTTGTACGCTTGCATATACCAATATTCACATATATTAATTTTCGCATACGCGAATATTCGCATATGCGAAAATAAAACGAGAATATAACGAATATGCGAATATTCGCGAATATAAGACGAATATTCGCCCATATATTCGCGAATATTCGCGAATTCGAATATGGCCTATGCCGCTCAACACTATTCAGGAGTCATATTACATGTGTCCTGAATATGGCTGCCATAGCTTTCTTTTATACAAAAGCAAACTAGAAGAAATGCTTAATAAAAATAATACAGTGATCCCTCAACTTATGATGGCCTCAACATACAATAGTTTCAACATGCAATGGTCTTTTCTGAACCATTGTAACTTGAAACCAGACTCCACATACAATGTTACGGACAGTCCAGATCTCTGAAACGTGTCAATGGCTGGAAGAACTGACCAATCAGAATGGACATTTCAGAAGGGCATTGTCTGGTAGCACCCCCCTACAGTACAGGGAGGTATTACATGTTCTCTACTACTCTTTACCTGTGCTACTCTTTACCTGTGCCACAGTTTACCTGCTTCTTTGGACACCAGGTGAGGGCAGCTCCAT
Organism: Hyla sarda; assembly: GCF_029499605.1. Taxonomy (NCBI): domain Eukaryota; kingdom Metazoa; phylum Chordata; class Amphibia; order Anura; family Hylidae; genus Hyla; species Hyla sarda. The sequence goes on along the minus strand of NC_079192.1, from coordinate 195,278,928 downwards.
TTTACTTTTTACCCCTACATAGACAGTGATTTACAGCTCCCAGCAGATCTTTTTTACTTTTATATGTAAGGACTTGCTTTATCTGTATTAGTTATCTACTTATATTTGTTTAATTCTCACTTTTTCCTATTTTTGGATGAAAATTTGGTGGCCTCAGAACCAATTACCAGGTTTCCATAGCGTTATGGTCTCAACATACAATGGTTTCAACATTCAAGGGTCGTCCTGGAACCAGTTAATATTCTAACTTGAGGGACCACTGTATAGTCCTTCCTGGAGACACAGTGCAGTGGCTATTTGGATCTATTTCCAGATAGAAAGATAGATAGAAACAAATGCAGGCAGCACACCACGATTGAAATCCAAATAGGGTGAGTTTATTCAATGATGTGAGAGAGACCTGAGAGAGAGTCTCTCTCACATCATGGAATAAACTCACCCTATTTGGATTTCAATCGTGGTGTGCTGCCTGCATTTGTTTCTGTGGATTGGAGAACCAGTGGGCCGAGGTTCAAAACATGCGTGCACCCCGATTTCCTATTTTCATTTTTCTGGATGTGCTGTTTCTATTGAACTTTTAGATAGATAGATAGATCACCAGGGTGTCCAGGAGACTTCACAGAAAAGGTAGATGTACCAGACTCCCAGAAGAAAAGACCAATCTCCTGGTAAGTGCTATCACACAAAAATTTCAAGGGTAATGGACTTTCACCATATATGTTGATATGTAAAAAAGAAGTCCATTTCAAAATTCATTGGTATCAGCCTCACATCGAGCCTCTGCAATTTACATGTACTGTAATTGCTATTAACATCATGTGATTTATTAACTGGCCAGAGTAAAAAAATGTTTGTGGGAGTGCGCCTTTAATTTTCAATACGCATTTTTTTATGCATCATAAAGGACTTATTTATCCTCTAGTTGTCATTATTTCCATCTTTCATTATGTTTTTTCAAAAAAAGACTAAAATATGAAAATTTTAATTTGTATTACTTTATCTTGAAATCATAACATGAGGCAAAAAGCTATTATACACTTGAAACATTTACGAAACTTGTGTTTGTAATCTTAACCTTGCACTTGAAGCAAATTAATTATATATACTGCAAAGATATAACTGCCACTGGCAAACAGAGGACTTTATAATGCAAATTCCATTTTACAACAATTATAGAAAAGTGTTAATTTGATCTTCAAGTGACAAAGAAACTTTCCACAGGGTTATTATCTTAAATAGCTTTTAAATAGACCTTTTGCACAGTTAAGGGCTTATGTAATTTTTTTCCCGTTGCTGCTTGCCATACACCTACAGTTATCTCCCAATTAACAGTTTGCTAAAATACTGAACATCTGATAAAGATTGTTGGAATAGATTGTTACGGGTCAAAAATAGGATCTTGTTCACTTGCTTAAGATCCTATTTTAGGATCTTGTTCACTTGTATATACACTGATCAAGTAAAAATTGGGCTTTGTCATTTATGTGGATGTTACCAGTATCAACTTCCTAAACATTGCTGCAGACCAGTACACCCCTTAATAAAAATCAATTTCCTAATGGTACTATATTCTTTAAGTCGAATAATGTGTCTTGCCACACAACAAAAATTGTCCAGGAATGCTTAAAGGAACATAACAAAGAGTTGTCTATGTCTTCAAATTCAGTGATCAGATATGCAAAATTATTTTTCCACAAAGCCTGCAAGGGGCTCTTACCTCCCAGCACTTAGAATACAGAAAGGAATCTTACTAGTGAAAAATATTTTTCACTAAAAGAAAGGGGGAGTGCTTTAAATCGTAACTTTTAATATGTTACCTAAAATCACATCTTAAATCATAATTTATATACTGATACCAACACCAAAATCATAATAAACTGTTACCAAGATTCATACCACTAGTGAGTGGATTTATTACAAACCACAGCAATTAATGCAAAATCCCTACGCGTTTCTGCTCTAATATTGAGCGTCATCAGGGGATAAATACAACTTGTGCATGTAGATAACTCAGATATTGAAGTATCATAGATTAACAAAGTGGCACCCGATACTCAGTGGTCACTATTTGTACTCAAAGTGGCACTAGTTCATAATGCTATGTACTTAAAGTTGCGACAGATATGCCAACTAGTGGTGATAGTCTGGACCTGTAAAAAAGATAAAGAAAAAACCTTTCAGCAATAGATTTCTCACTTTGTATGGTGACTCCAATCCTATTGGTACTGGGTACTGTACTTACAGTCCCAATTTACATGCCCGTCACCTAAGGGAGAAAAAACACATAGACATGCCTCTCTCCGTCTGGAGAAGGAAAGGTTTAGTCTTAAGGGGCGACACGCCTTCTTTACCGTGAGGACTGTGAATTTATGGAACGGTCTACCTCAGGAACTGGTCACAGCAGGAACAATTAACAGCTTTAAAACAGGGTTAGATACATTCCTGGAACAAAATAACATTAATGCTTATGCAGAATTATAAAACTACATCCCTTTCCCTTATCCCCTTACACCCTTCACTTCAATTCCCTGGTTGGACTTGATGGAAGTATGTCTTTTTTCAACCATACTAACTATGTAACTATGTAGCTATGCCTATTACTGTTGGGGTCCGGAATACCTGCAAAGGAATCTAGCAATACGCCGCTAGAAGGCTACTCACTGTTGTCCGTCGCATCACCGATATGGTGTCTCGGATGGGGCACAAACCCGCAGTGGCGGGGAGCCGTACTGTTAATGTCGGCTGCTCTGTGCTCACCATGTGAGACATTCCGGCGTCTGGCATCATATCCTGTTGCCCTGGCACTACGTCACTCAAGCGACGCCCTCTGCATTTTAGCGCACCAACACTGGTAGACATTATGCTACTATAATAGTAATTTTCGGGCATATGTGTGGCCCCAACTTGATAGGTAGGATTCACTATGTGGGGTGTGGTCTTATTAGGGCAACATAATTATAGGGTGTTCCATCTGGCTTCTCATAGATACCTTTCTCTTTAAAATAGTTACACTATTAATTAATATTTATGTTATTTACTATGTGGGTTGTGACTTGGAGGCTTTCTGAGACTGAGCGTGGTGACACTAAGAATGAGGGACCCAGTATCCATTTAAAGTGATAGGATATGCTGTGACTCGCTCGATAGGATTCATTCTGTCTCCAAGTTAAAGAATTATAAATTGACACACTCTAGAAAACCACAGATAATTGAGACATAATGTAACTCATGAGGACTCACCAGCTTTAATAAACATTACACTACTGGTTTGTTTATGTTTTGATACATGTAGTTGGTTATAGCAACTTAGCTAGCCGCAATCACTATAGCTATACTTCCGGTCCCTTACCAGGCACAGCGCTCGGGACTTAGCTCTGCCCTCTTTACGCGTCATCAGAGGGCGTCGCTTGAGTGACGTAGTGCCGGGGCAACAGGATATGACGCCAGAAGCCGGCATGTCTCACATGGTGAGCACAGAGCAGCTGACATTAACAGTCTGCTCCCCGCCACTGCGGGTTTGTGCCCCATCCGAGACTCCATACCGGTGATGCGACGGACAACAGTGAGTAGCCTTCTAGCGGCGTATTGCTAGATTCCTTTGCAGGCATTCCAGACCCCGAACAGTAATAGGCATGTCTATGTGTTTTTTCTCCCTTAGGTGACGGGCATGTAAATCGGGACTGTAAGTACAGTACCCAGTACCAATAGGATTGGAGTCACCATACAATGGGAGAAATCTATTGCTGAAAGGTTTTTTCTTTATCTTTTTTACAGGTCCGGACTATCACCACTAGTTGGCATATCTGTCGCATCTTTACGTACATCTGTTTTAAGTGAGCACTATGAACTAGTGCCACTTTGAGTACAAATAGTGAGCACTGAGTATCGGGTGCCACTTTGTTAATCTATGATACTTCAATATCTGAGTTATCTACATGCACAAGTTGTATTTATCCCCTGATGACGTTCAATATTAGAGCAGAAACGCGTAGGGGTTTTGCATTAATTGCTGTGGTTTGTAATAAATTCACTCACTAGTGGTATGAATCTTGGTAACAGTTTATTATGATTTTGGTGTTGGTATCAGTATATACATTATGATTTAAGATGTGATTTTAGGTAACATATTAAAAGTTACGTTTTAAAGCACTCCCCCTTTCTTTTAGTGAAATTATTTTTCACTAGTAAGATTCCTTTCTGTAGGTCTTCAAATTTTCACACACATCAGGTTCACACACATCAGGCATCCGGCCTAGTTCCCTCCAGTGTGGACAAGAAGGAAACTGATGCTAGAACTGATCCCATTCATTTGAATGGGACAGTTCACAATCATCCAGCATCTCAATTTTGACGCCGGATGGTTGGCCACACCAGAAGGCACCGGACAGGGGAACACAGCTTGCATTGCTTCTTGATGCTGTATGCCATACAACTGATGACAACTGATGCACATTGTCATCAGTTAAGGCATCAGTTGAGTCGAGATCTAGGCTGAGTTCACCTATGCTTTTGGCAGACGTATGTAACCCATACAGATCTGTAAATTACTTCTATTAAAAATCTTAAGCCTTCTAGTACTTATGAGCTGCTGTTTACTACAGAGAAAGTTGTGTAGATCTGACCACAGTGCTCCCTGCTGACAGGAACCGTTAAGAGCAGAAGAAAATCCCCATAGCACATCTCTCTAGCTCTGGACAGTTCCTGACATGGACAAAGGTGACAGCAAAGAGCACTGTGGTCAGACTAAATAGAACTAGCAACTTCCTCTGTGGCATACAGCAGCTAAGTACTGGAAGGCTTGAGATTTTTTTAAAAAGAAGTAATTTACAAATCTGTTTTAACTTTCTGGTATCAGTTGATTTGAAAATATTTTTTCCTTCCAGAGTACCCCTTTAATTGAGCATCTGTGGTGTGTACCAGAAAAACAAATCATAGCCATAGAGGTCTCACCTTGAAACTTACAAAATATAAATTGTTTGCCCGACCATTAAAATCATATTTAATGCATAGATCATAAATAATATTTCCAATTTAAGTTCCTCTTAAACAATGATCTTTTGAATAGATATGATATTAACCTATATAACATGGAGCTATCTTAAGTTCAAAGTGTATATAAATATGCATGTCCACCTAATGGCTAGTGAGGAGGGTGACACATGCCGTGTCTCTTCATGGCTATCCTCTGTTCTCTGCAGAGCAGGCATTAAACATATCTTTCTGCCCTACCATTTATAACAGGGAAGGCCAGAGCCTTTTGCAGTAGCTTGGCTTAATAGTCTACAGGATTCACACATTTTTACTCTTTAACCTCAATACAGAGGTCTGGGATTAGTTGTGGGAAAGCCCTGGCTACTACTCTCGGAAAAGTCTCCATTGCTAACACCTGACAAGATTCTAAAGCTTGTTACCAAAGCAGAAAAAAGAAGAATTATTAGACAAGCCAAAGTCAGAGGAGAAGATGGACTGGAGGTGAGGGCAATTCTCTAGAAATGGATTATGGTCAGGACAGGCAGCAGACAGACAAATGTCATCAGGAAACAAGTCACTTCTAAAACACAGTAATCAGAGGACAGGCGATCACTTTAAGAATACCAAAAACCTTTTTAAACCTTGATATAAAGTAGCATGCAAAAAGAGGCAGAGCCTGAGAGAGGGGAAATGAATCGTGGGGGCTGAAGTCAGGGGAATAGCTGATGGGCTCGCATATAGCGCTCAGTCTAGCAAGGAGTTAAAGCATGATCTGTACTCCCGTCTGTCTAGCTGCAGACACAGCTCAGCCTCATCATTTCCAGATTTGACAAACAGTTAACCCCCTGAATTTCATAATGAATCTGGGTTCGGGGGCTTAAGCTTGCTCAACTCTAGTGTGTATGTGTATAAGTGAAGTCTTGTAGCTAGCTAGCATGTCTACTACTGCAGTAATCCCCAGAGCTGCCCTCACTATTGTGCTATTGCATCATTATTATTGGACACTTGAGTCTGGGATTGAGCACCACAAGGCTAACACTGGAGCCGGAAATTAAGGTGTGAAGCTGTGAGGGATGACTAATATTGCATTGAATATTGAAGCAAATTACTGGACTGTTCTCAAGCCTCAAAAATGCTACGTCCATAAGTTAAATGGAGTTAAATTGTGGTGGGGGCATGGCAAATAGAGTTATAGAGTTGAGCTTGAAATGGGGGCAGTAAATTGAATCATTGCCCTGGGTGCAGAAAAACCTAGCTATGTGCTTAATTTAAGTTGTGTTCTTATCACAAGCCCCGGCAAAATAAAAACAAAAGGACTGGAAAGATATTATACATATAACTTCTGAGCTAAAGTTATATCATCTGGCGATTATTTGGAGACATCTCAATACTTTCTTGTTTTTGTAAGCTCTAAAAGCTTGTTTTTGTAAGCTCTAAAAGCTCAGATACAACCGGAAAACAAGTAGGTGGATCAGGTACAGTAAAAGTAATAATCACAATGGATGTATATATAGTGAGGTCAGGACATGATGTAATATGGCTCCTATTCAATAAGAAGTAACCAGGGGTCCAGAAAGGGCCCCAGTAGTAATGAGAAGCTAACTGCTATATCACATGATTAGTATAGAGAATGGGCCCAAAGCATATCAATAATGAATAGTGAAATGAACCTCACTTACCCATAATGGAAGCCTGTAACCACCGTCCCAACGTACGTTTCGTCACCCGACTTTCTCAAGGGACGCTACCCGACTATGTACATGGCTCCCTTTTATACTGTGTTTGTTATGGATATTGCCTACCTTTTATATCATTCCTAAAATAAACAAGGATCCCCTCAATCCTCCGGGGCGCCCGATCGTGTCAGGGATTGATGGTATATGCGATCCTATATGTAAATTTATTGACTACTATCTACAACCGCTAGTAGAATGTTTACCCTCTTTCATCAAAGACACGACGGGAGCCCTGGCACGGATTGATGGAATCTCCTTGGAACCAGATATGTGTCTGGTAACTGCAGATGTGGAGAGTCTTTATACATGCATAGACCATGTGGACGGTTTGAGGGCTATCAAATTCTATCTAGACTCTGGTCCGTGGGATGCCGACACCTGCCAATTAATCCTTGAATTATTGGAGTTTGTTTTAACTCATAATTTTTTTACGTTTAAAAACCAATTTTACCTTCAGAAACGCGGCACTGCCATGGGGGCTGCCTGCGCCCCTTCGTACGCAAACCTCTTCCTAGGGTACTGGGAGAGGGGTTTGTTTCAGTGCGGATGGGCGGAGGCGGGCTCCCATGTACAGTGCTGGATTAGATATATCGATGATATTCTTTTTGTTTGGCAGGGATCGGCTTCCCAATTGAAGGACTTCATGACAATACTCAACACTAACAATATTAATGTGAAACTTACCTATAAGACAAGTAGAGAATGCGTAGAGTTTTTGGATATACTTATAAAATGTAACACCCATGGTTCTCTGTCAACAGACGTATACCGTAAGCCCACTGCCACCAACTCCCTTTTGCATGCAGCCTCCTCACATACTCCATCAACTATCAAAGCCATATCAACAGAACAATTCCTGAGAATACGTAGAATTTGCTCCTCGGATGATGATTTCAAGAAACAAAGTGCAATACTTACGGAACGTTTCCTCCAGCGTGGTTACAGCAGACGATCTCTCAAAAAGGCCTATCAGAAAGCTCAACATGTACATAGAGAGGACCTCCTACAAGATAGGAAAAAGGTCACAAATAAACAAAGTGACAATGTGAGATTTATCTCCACATATAATTGTAGGTGGGAACAAATGAGATCTTGTATTCAAAAAAATTGGGCTATCTTACAGACAGACTCTTTAGTGGCAGCGACTTTACCTCCCCGGGTCCAAATGACAGCTAGACGTAGTCGCAACTTACGCGACATGTTGGTTAGAAGTCACTATATAGCTAATACCCTCAATCTTTTTGGGTCAAAAGGACCCAGAGTTGGAAGTTATCCCTGTGGCTCCTGCCGAGCCTGTACAAACATACAGCGAGCCACAGATTTCCTGTCTGCAGATGATTCTCGTCCCTATCAAATTCGCCAGTATATCTCGTGCACCAGTACCTTTGTGATCTATTATGCCACATGTGGTTGTTCAAAAATTTATATTGGACTTACGTCCAGAGAATTACGAATAAGAACAAGGGAACATGTACGAGATATACTGGCAACAAAAGAAGAGGATGATATTACTCATCTGAAAACGCTCCCTAGGCACTTTAAGGAATTCCATAATTCAGATCCAACGACCTTGAAAATTAAAGGGATAGAAAGATTGAATATGAACATCAGAGGGGGAAACTATAAAAAACTCCTGGCTCAAAAAGAAGCCAGATGGATAGCTAAATCGGGCACAATGGTGCCCAATGGTTTAAATGAACAGCTTAGTTTTGCGCCATTTTTGTAGGATCCTCTTGTCTCTGTACCAATATTTGCCTTGATTTTAATGCTATCTTTTCTTTTTCCAAGATTTTAACAGTTGGGAATTTTTTCCATTAACATCAGTCAGCTCCCTTTATACCTCGTACAACAGCTTATGCACCTACTTCATGAAGCACTATTCTTTGGTGAAAGATGAAGCCAATAAATAGTATTATTATACAATGTTATTCTAGTTGTTATTATGAATTTGCTAATATTGTTTATGTTTTTATATCTATCCTCTGACTTATCTATATACTAATTGAGGAATATACCTATATGGCTACTAGGAGATACTTTGTATTTATGCAATATAATTAGTGCCTTTGATATACAGTGTACATGCTGCTACTATATAGGTTATTGAATAATTCCCTGCTACACCATATATGGTTACTTCCATTGTCACTTTACTTACAGTAATAATTTGTTTGTTTTTAAGTACATCCTCACTTTTTGTTATTTTTGACACTTTTTTGTTATTACCATCCCTAAGATGGTCCTAACATATTAAATTTATCCACAATTATTTTTTAATTCAATTGAGGGTCACATTATTATTATTATTATTATTATTATTATTATTATTATCACTATTTACACACTATCACTAGTGTCATTTTACCTTCACATATATATATTTATTTATATATATATATATATATATATATATATATATATATGTTTTATATATGTATTCTTTACATATATATATTTTTTAATATTTACTTATTTTTTTATTAATTCTCATTAACTTTTTCATCAATTTTTAATTTTTTGTATATCACCCTTCACTGTTACGATTATGGTAATGAGTACACTCCATCTACACTTGATGTTTTTATTATTTTTATGTTAATTCCCCAAGTGTATACACTTTAAAATAGTAACCACGTGTGGCTATATGCAGGGGCCTATAACCAATAAGTGCATATAAATTGAGCACTTTTATTCATTACTTGAATTAACGCTGTAATTATTTTCCAATCTATGCCTTATGAGTTGCTGTTTGTTATTATAAGTACATTCATCTATATGTTTATATATATATATATATATATATATATATATATATATATATCATGACTCATGTTATCGGTTGCTATGTGAGGCTAGATTGATGTCAAGATATTGATGTCATAAGGCTCGGTTAGTTATACTGCTAAGTATAGGTTCAGATAGGGTTATATACATATTGTCTATTGACTTTGTGCAATTTCTAATGCAAGGCGCCAATTTCTGATTGTGCGCATGCGCGGGGCCCTTTTCCTGGCACGGACTCCCCGGGCGTCAATAGGCCGTGCGCTCAGGTCCGGAAGTGATGCTTTCGTGACCTGCGGGTACTGGCTGTGACACGGCGGTGAGCGCCGATTCCATCCGGGTCGGGACCCTGCGCATGCGCCGCACGGCGTGCAATATCCATAACAAACACAGTATAAAAGGGAGCCATGTACATAGTCGGGTAGCGTCCCTTGAGAAAGTCGGGTGACGAAACGTACGTTGGGACGGTGGTTACAGGCTTCCATTATGGGTAAGTGAGGTTCATTTCACTATTCATTATTGATATGCTTTGGGCCCATTCTCTATACTAATCATGTGATATAGCAGTTAGCTTCTCATTACTACTGGGGCCCTTTCTGGACCCCTGGTTGCTTCTTATTGAATAGGAGCCATATTACATAATTTCCTGACCTCACTATATATACATCCATTGTGATTATTACTTTTACTGTACCTGATCCACCTACGTGTTTTCCGGTTGTATCTGAGACATCTCATTTTGTATTGCTTTATACATACACACCTGGTATTTTATCCTTATTGAAATTAGTCACAAATGTGTGACGCTTTTTAACATTTTGGATATAACAATACAATTTTGCATATTTATCAGTAGCAATTGCTCTCTGTTTGAGTTTTTTCTCTTCTTTTGCATAAAATAGTTTATGGAGCTATACTGATTTACGACTTATAGACCCCTAGCACCTAGTACATATCATGAAAAACAGAGTACAATATATACCAATTTGGTGCAGTTTATTCTTTTTGTGTTTAAATACTACAGAAAGTATATGCTGCAAGTGTTAATAAATGACTGGACAAGAGTGATAACAGCTAAGTCACTGAGGGTTGTATTAGAAGTCCTTCAATGAGAAAATGACTTGATGTATTGTAGTAGCAATCACACTCTGCACAGTGATGATTCAACTCTCATATGGTTCCTATTATAGAAGGTCAGCGGAATTGATCCTTCATATAACTGACATAACCTTTTTAGCAAAGTGATTAATGAACAGAAATGATTTAGATCAACAAAAATCTCTTATTCGTGTTGATGAGAACATGTGTGCGAGATGATAGGTAATAGTGGGTATGTGAGCATCTAAAATATGAAAATAGTCACAACACACTTCATATTTTCCTCAAATCTATAACACCTGTGAATTGATGAGCTTGCTAGCTTATCACATTCTGTATGTTTGGGACTGACTTGGCATATTAATATTAAAATATTAAATGCTACTTGGTGAAATGTTTGATGCAAAAGAATGCAAAAAAAGTGTCATGGGCATGGGCACAAAATCTGTATGGCATTGCAGTAAGTCTTAACATGGGCTTTGTACAATGCCAGACAAGCGTTACCTATCTGCATATATGACATATGCATTAAAATGCTCAGTGTCTCTGTACATATGTTTCCAATGGAGTATGAATGATTTTGACAAAAAATAAAGGTGCCATAGCACTGCATAAGAGACATAAGTCCTTAAAGGGGTACTCCACCGAAAAACATCTTATTACCTATCCAAAGGATGAAGGGTTAAGATGTCTGATCACAGGGGGTTCTGCCGTTGGGGACCACCGCAATCTCCGATGCGGCACCCTAGTCATCCGTGCACAGAGTGAACTTGCTCCGTGCCGGATGACGACTATAACTGCCACGCCCTCTCCATTCATGTCTATGGAAGGAGGCTGTCACGCCTCCTCCCATAAACATGAATGGAGGGGGCATGGCTTGCCATCACGAACAAGGAAGCTCCAAGCCTCCTTCTTCCGAACACCGCCGCTGCTAGCCCAGAGATCGTAGCGGTCCTTCGGATAGGGGATAAGATGTATTTCTGCAGAGTACCCCTTTAATCAATACATTGTAAACTTAGTGACAAACAACATAGATCTTGCATAAAAGAACCCCCCAATCCCACAATGCATGCATTGTTAAAAAAACACAAAAACATACAGTACAAGGATATTGTTACTCCAGGACTCAGAAGTTCTAGACATTTTTCCTTGTCTCTTTGCTACTTTAGTTACAGCAACATCAGCACCTTATCTGAACTTGAGTTATTAATCTCAATCTTCAAAACAGTGACTGACTCAAAGTTACAAACTCAAAGTTTTGGGAACAGCTTCTCTTTTCCCTCACTCTTACTCCTCTTGCATATATATATATATATATATATATATATATATATATATATATATATATATATACAGATAGATAAATAGATAGATAGATAGATTTCAATTCCTATGCTAGGTTTCAAAAGACATTGTTGTATTGAAGGTTAAATGTTTTCTGTGGTCCTGCTAATAATTATTCCACCAAACTGTATATAAAAACTACGCTTATCCTGTCATTTGTGCATGTTAAGTTCATTGGGAAAGAAGCTGCCAGCAGACCCCTCAAACAGTGATTTTTCTACTGTGGGAACAAAAAGATGGGTTCTTCCCCTCTCGCTGCAGAAGAAGGATCTTATGGTAAGTCTATAGAGGAAAGATAGGGAGAGCAGTGAGCCAGGGAGTGCAGCACTCAGCCATGCGCTTTTCTTGGCTTGTGTTAACAAATCGGTGGGCGTCTGAAAAACTAGTGACAGGAACACTTTAATTTCCCTCAACTGCAAAACCAAAATAAATGTACAAAAAAAGTGTAAAAAGTGCGTGCTTTTCAGAAATGACTTCAAATCAGAGATACAAAATGTGTCCAATGCAGGGAAATATACCACGCAGCATATGTTGCTCCTATGTATTCTTGGTACAATATATATTACTGCACTTTTTATTTAACACAAAATATATAGGGATGGGTGAATCAAATCGGACGAATCCGAATTCCTTAGGAATTTCAAGAAAACTTAAATTTGCAACGAATGCGAATATTGCCGCAATTCGATCGCGCAAATCGCTTCATTAAACTCCATTTAGTGCGGTCAAGGTTCCAGAGCATCTAAAATGGCAGATCCACATGTGAGGACATAAGGCAAGGAATCCTGGGAAGGCAGGAACAAGGGTAGGCAGTATGACCCTGAATCACTATCAGCAGCAAGCCACCCCTGTGATGTCACAGCCCTATATAATCGGCAGCCATCTTGTGGCCAGTCACTTCAGCCTTTTACTGCACAGAGATAGATAGGGACAGAGAGCGCTGTGTTTTGCACAGAAAAGCATTTTTCCAACAGTGATTCACCTCCCTGTCACGTCAGCGTTCTGTTGCACAGAGAGAGGGACAGAGAGCAGTGTGTGTTGATCAGAAAAGCATTTTTACAACAGCGATTCACCTCCCAGTCACTACAGCGTTCTATTACAGAAAGGGACAGAGAGTAGTGTGTTGCACAGAATAGCAGGATTCACCTCAAGGTCAAATCCTGCCTGCCTGCCTGCCTGCATACCACATACGTACATCTAAGTGGTGTACTATATTGTTCCTGTTAAAGTCTTAAGGGCCTAGATACTACAAAAGGACAGCCAAAAGTACTCACCGGCTGGTGTTGTACACAAATACTGTTTTAGGCACACTGGAGCACATTGTCCTCCCCTCATAAGTACATACCACATACATACATCTAAGTGGTGTACTATTTTGTTACATTTAAAGTCTTAACTGCCTAGATACTGTGAAAGGCCAGCCAAAAGTACAAACCGGCCGGTGTTGTAAACAAATACTGTTTTAAGCGTACTGGATCGTATTATACTCCCCTCATATACGCACTAAGTATGTCAGGTATAGAAGTGCCAGTACGTGCACAGAGGAGTGGCATAAATTCATCAGGCAGAGGTCACAGCAAACTAGGGGCAAGTGGCAGCAGGAGTCACAGCAAGGGGTCTTAGCTCCTGGAATCAGCTAGCGGTCGTGTCTCAACCAGCAACCCATCTGCTGTCATCGATTGGTTAACACAGTCATCCACTTCATCACAAGTGACATCTGATAACCCCAGTCAACAGTCGGTGGGTTCCTCAGACACTACCCTAAGTTGACATGGCCTGGGAGCAGTCCCTGTCCTCCCATTGTCTCTGTCCTATGCTGTTCCCTCCCCCACAGAAGTATCTTATGTTGTGGGTTCAGCTCCACTATTTAGTGAGGACAATCTAGAGGACAGTCAGCAGCTACTGCCCAGCCAAGAAGTGGAGGAGTCATCCGCCACTTGCTCCGCTAGGTGGGAAAATAGTGATGAGGAGAGTGGCATGGGAGGTGGTGTTGCAAGCATTCAGGGTCCAGAAGCAGAAACTAATGGGGAACCTGAGGAAGACATCAGTGACATGCAGACACAACTTGATGATGATGAAGTCGATTGCACATGGGAGCCGGGTGCAGAAGGGGCTTCATCATGATCATCATCAGGAGTAGAGGGTTGCAGGTTGCCCGTGAGGCAGAAACTGAGCCAGCAAGGTGGTAGCATGGTTGGCAGTCAGCATGGTGGCAGAAATGGAAAGTCTGGAGCCAAACATGTCTGGGGTTGACCAACTGCTTTGCGGCAACTTATTTTCCCAGGAGGTAGTGAAACAGGAGTTCCTGGAGTTAGTGGCAGTTGCAGTCAATCAGTGCGGACTGTTGGTGGGAAAATCAGTTACTTGGGTGTGTGACAGTTTTTCATCAAGCATCCCGAGGATGTTAACCTGGCCACATGCAAGATGTGTTGGCAGAATGTGAAGCATGGCCAGGGTCCCAATGTTGGCACTGCGGTCATTTCTTTGCGAAGAAGGCAGTACCAGCCCTGCATAATTTTGTGGAACAGAAGGTGGGCCAGTCCTTGAGCCTGTCGGTGTGTACTAAAGTGCATGGCAGCACCGACGTGTGGAGCTGTAACTACGGTCAGGGACAATACATGTCATTTACGGCCCACTGGGTGAATGTGGTTCCTGCACAGCCACAATAGCAACTAGGACAGGTCACGCCGCTTCCGCCTCCATGCTCTCAGGCCGTTGGTCCTATGAGAGTATACAACTCCGCCTCCTCATACTCCATCGTGTCTTCAGCCTCCACTGCACGGATAAGTTTCTGAGCCCCTCCAGCATACCATGTGTGCAGGGCACAGGGGTGTCACACTGTTCTTCACATGGTTTGCCTTGGCAGACGGAGTCACACAGGGAAGGAACTGCAAAAAGTAATTCATGAAGAAATCGAATCATGGCTTACTCTAAAACTGGAAATGGGAACCATGGTGAAAGACAACGGGAAGACCATCTTAATGTACATATTAACCACACCTCAAATATTTTACCATATCATATGGTGCATAATGATTGAAGAAAGAATGGTTAGAAAAAATGCTGAATTTTATTGCAATTTAAAAATATTTTTAAACATGCATAAAAAACAAATATACAACAATATAATGAAGAATAAAAATAAAATGAGTTAAAAGAAGCACTAATTAAATGTTCCACCACTGGGCCCTAGTGGTAGATGATATATGGTAGTGATCACTGATTTGTACCGGCACTGCAATGGTTAATCCCATAAATATCCCGATTAGGAATCCACTAGTTGCATTGGATCCAAATAGAATACAAATAGAATACAGTTCTTAAGTATGAAATAAAAGTCCTTGTATATGGGAGGACCCGTGCAGACTCACTGTTGCTGTAATTGAGACAGATATATTAACTCACCAGTGTGGTCCCATTCTGCTGTATTTTAACACTGGGATGATTGTTTGCGGAGACAGCCGGTGATGTTTTGTGTTGCCATGAGTACCGACGGCTGTTGTCACATCAGGGCTCTGGCAGGAGCAGGATAATCGTCGGACTGGGGCTCTGGCAGGAGTGTACTGTTCGCAAACCCAATCTGGCAGATAGAGAATTGAAATTTGTGGTCTCACTTGCAGCGGGTGACGTCAGCAGCTATTAGAAGCTCTGAAGATGGATGAGTCCTGGATGGCTTGAATAGTGGTTCCTCGGGAATGCCATTGGGGCTGTATATATGTTATATCTAGACACGTTTCAAGGCGCTTAAAATATCAATATGACCCCTTCCTCAGTGGATAAACTTGTATAAAGAATAGCTGGATACGGTCTCACTTAAATAGCCGGTCCACATTTGCTTGTCATTAGGCTTAATTTGGAACCTATGAAATGGACTAAAAAGAAGATGGATTCCCCAACATGCAGGGTAATATATAAGACCTGGATTGATCTATGTGTGCAACAAAATTTATAAGACACAATTCATACTAATGTAGCAGCTGAAGGAACAATTACCAGCTTTGCGCAGCATATAAATATTTAGCACAAGAGGAGGTACTTGTAACAATGAAACACCAATAATATACAAATATAGAGCGAATCTTCATTGCAGTAGACCTAAATGTAGCAAAATAATCGTCAGCCTCAGTTCACACTAATATGAAATATAGCAACTCAAACATAAGACATCCAATCACAGTATTCTGGACTCTATGGCCCACATTTATCATTGTCTTTAGACTGTTTTTTGTGTCTAAAAAAGGGGCAAAAAAGGAGCAAGTAGGGTTTTTTACGCTTTTTTTTGCCCCTTTTTGTTTACACATTTCTGCTGATTTTGAGTTGCAATTCACTGATTTTGGCAATACACATGATATGGAAGGGTTTTATCAACTGCACCTTTTTGTGAAGTCTCTAAAACTACACCAGCCCAGACATGGGGGGAGATTTATCAAAACCTGTCCAGAGGAAAAGTTGCCCAGATGCCCATAGCAACCAATCAGATCACTTATTTCATTTTTAACAAGGCCTCTGCAAAATGGAAGAAGCGATCTGATTTTTTGCTATGGGCAACTGGACAACTTTTCCTTTGCACAGGTTTTGATAAATCTCCCCCCATGTCTGGGCTGGTGTAGTTTTAGAGACTTTTCAGTAGCTTTGAGCCTTTTTGGTGCTTTTTGGTGTATGTGAAGAGAGAAATTTCAGAAAGTGTGACCTGCACAAAATTTATCATATGCTCTTTGACCATTTAATAAATGGTCATTACCAGCACACAAAAAAATAAGGTATAGAAAAATGCTTCACTTACACTACAATGATACATTTGGACCTATATGTGTAATAGAAATAATGATATTGAGGGGCATTTACTAAGGGGTTTAGTCATTTTTTTCTGACTATTTTTGGCGCAAAATTGTCGCAATTGCGCCTACCCTATAAAATGTGCGACTTTCCCTAGCAAGAGCTAGAAAGTCAAATTTTTTTTCCCGCTTAATTTACGCAAGTTTTCAGTTTTTACTTGCAGTGGTCAGGAATTTATTAACTGAGACAGTCGCAGTTGCGCAATAAACTGTCGCAACGGCCATAAAAATTGACTAAATTTACTACAGCTCCAACATGGAGCAGGAAAAGCTACTGCCGCCCGGGCTCCGACATACTTTCTCCCCGCTACCCTCACTGCGCTACCGGGACACTGCAGTGATTTACATCCCCCCCTCTCACCTGCCAGCGCCACACAGCTCCCATCTGTCTGCTGTTGCAAGACTACAAGTCCCAGCATGCCCTTACAGTGAGGACATGCTGGGAGTTGTAGTCTTGTAGCAGCGGGAGCTGAGCGGCAACATCTGGAGGCACCCTGGTTGGGAAACACTGGCCTAAAACAGTGTTTCCCAACCAGGTTGCCTACAGATGTTGCAAGACTACAACTCCCAGCATGCCTGGACAGTCAAAGGCTGTCTAGGCATGCTGGGAGTTGTAGTCTTGCAACATCTGGAGGCACCCTGGTTGGGAAACACTGTTTTAGGCCAGTGTTTCCCAACCAGGTTGCCTACAGATGTTGCAAGACTACAACTCTCAGCATGCCTGGACAGCCTTTGACTGTCCAGGCATGCTGGGACTTGTAGTTTTGCAACATCTGGAGGCACCCTGGTTGGGAAACACTGTTTTAGGCCATTGTTTCCCAACCAGGGTGCCTCCAGATGTTGCAAAACTACAAGCCCCAGCATGCCTGGACAGTCAAAGGCTGTCTAGGCATGCTGGGAGTTGTAGTTTTGCAACATCTGGAGGCAACCTGGCTGGGAAACACTGGCCTAAAACAGTGTTTCCCAACCAGGTTGCCTACAGATGTTGCAAGACTACAAGCCCCAGCATGCCTGGACAATCAAAGGCTGTCCAGGCATGCTGGGAGTTGTAGTCTTGCAACATCTGGAGGCAACCTGGTTGGGAAACACTGGCCTAAAACAGTGTTTCCCAGCCAGGTTGCCTCCAGATGTTGCAAAACTACAACTCGTAGCATGCCTAGACAGCCTTTGACTGTCCAGGCATGCTGGGACCTGTAGTTTTGCAACATCTGGAGGCACCTTGGTTGGGAAACACTGTTTTAGGCCAGTGTTTCCCAACCAGGTTGCCTACAGATATTGCAAGACTACAACTCCCAGCATGCCTGGACAGCCTTTGACTGTCCAGGCATGCTGGGGCTTGTAGTCTTGCAACATCTGTAGGCAACCTGGTTGGGAAACACTGTTTTAGGCCAGTGTTTCCCAGCCAGGTTGCCTCCAGATGTTGCAAAACTACAACTCCCAGCATGCCTAGACAGCCTTTGACTGTCCAGGCATGCTGGGGCTTGTAGTTTTGCAACATCTGGAGGCACCCTGGTTGGGAAACACTGGCCTAAAACAGTGTTTCCCAACCAGGGTGCCTCCAGATGTTGCAAAACTACAAGTCCCAGGTTGGGAAACACTGTGCCCGGCCTCCGCCCCACCTTACTGTAAGGGCATGCTGGGAGTTGTAGTCCTGCAGCTGGGGGCAGGGGACAAGCTTGTCACTTGCCCACACATCTCCTGCACCACACAACTACAACTCCCAGCATGTCCTTACTGTAAGGGCATGCTGGCAGTTGTAGTCGTGCGGGGCGGGAGATGTGTGAGCAGGTGATAATAAATGTATTAACCCATTTTTTTTGTTTTCTTCTCATTTCAGATCCGTGTATCCTGTGGACTCCTTCGGATTCGGTGGACTACTTCGATGACCAGCGTTTTTCTTTGTTTGATTTTAATAAAATGGTTAACGAGGGCTTGTGGGGGAGTGTTTTTTGTAATAATTTTTTTTTAAAACCTGTTGTGTTTTTTTCTTACTTTACTAGACAGGCTTAGTAGTGGAAGCTGTCTTATAGACAGAGTCCATTACTAACCTGGGCTTAGCGCTAGCCACAAAAACAGCTAGCGCTAACCCCCTATTATTACCCCGGTACCCAACGCCACAGGGGTGCCGGGAAGAGCCGGTACCAACAGGCCTGGAGCGTCAAAAATGGCGCTCCTGGGCCTAGGCGGTAACAGGCTGGCGTTATTTAGGCTGGGGAGGGCCAGTAACAATGGTCCTCGCCCACCCTGGGAACGTCAGGCTGTTACTGTTTGGTTGGTATTTGGCTGAGAATGAAAATAGGGGGGACCCTATGCATTTTTTTTTAAAATAAATAATAAAATATATTTAAAAAACGCATAGGGTCCCCCCTATTTTTATTCTCAGCCAAATACCAACCAAACAGTAACAGCCTGACGTTACCAGGGTGGGTGAGGACCATTGTTACTGGCCCTCCCCAACCTAAATAACGCCAGCCTGTTACCGCCTAGGCCCAGGAGCGCCATTTTTGACGCTCCGGGCCTGTTGGTACCGGCTCTTCCCGGCACCCTTGTGGTGTTGGGTACCGGGGTAATAATTGGGGGTTAGCGCTAGCTGTTTTTGTGGCTAACGCTAAGCCCAGCTTAGTAATGGACTCAGTCTATAAGACAGCTTCCACTACTAAGCCTGTCTAGTAAAGTAAAATAAAAAAAAACACAACAGGTTTAAAAAAAAAATTATTACAAAAAAACACTCCCCCACAAGCCCTCGTTAACCATTTTATTAACATCAAGCAAAGAAAAACGCTGGTCGTCGAAGTAGTCCACCGAATTCGAAGGAGTCCACAGGATACACAGATCTGTAGAAGAAGTAACCCAAAAAAAAAAGTGTAAGTACATTTAGGGAGAAAAAAACTGTGTTAAAAAAATGTAATAAACACACACACACACACACACACACTAAACACTGTTTACTACTTCTGAGCCATGACTACAATTTACAGTGATCCCTCAACTTACAATGGCCTCAACATACAATAGTTTCAACATAAAATGGTCTTTTCTGGACCATCGTAAGTTGAAACCAGACTCAACATACAATGCTACAGATAGTCCAGATCTGTGAAACGTGTCAATGGCTGGAAGAACCAACCAATCAAAATGGGCATTCACTGGTAAAACCCCTGTATTACTGAAGTGTATGCACTGACTGGTGTCTGGTATTACATGTTCTGTACTCTTTACCTGTATCAGGGTTAGCTGCTCTTTTGGACACCAGGTGAGCGCAACTCCATTACTTGTTTGGGACATTGCCTGTACTGTACAGGACCCCTGAAGACGCTCCTGTCCTCTACATAGACCAGTGTTTCCCAATCAGGGTGGCCCCATCTTTTGCAAAACTACAACTCCCAGCATGCCCGGACAGCCTTTGGCTGTCCAGGCATGCTGGGAGTTATAGTTTTGCAACTGCTGGAGGCTCCCTGCTTGGGAAACACTGACATAGACAGTAATTTACAGCTCCCAGCAGATCTTTCTTACTTTTATATGTAAGGATTTGCTTTATCTGTATTAGTTATCTACTTATTTTTCTTTGTCACTTTTTCCTATTTTGGATGACATTTTGGTGCCTTTAGAACCAATTACCACGTTTCCATAGAGTTATGGTCTCAACATACGATGGTTTCAACTTACAATGGTTGTCCTGGAACCAATTAATATTGTAACTTGAGGGACCACTGTAGTTATTGAATTATTTAGATGTGGTGAAAAAGCTAAAAAAAAAAAACTCAAAAACAAAAGATCCAGAAGGAATCCAGCAGCCAAACCTATTCAGACAGCAGGAAAAAGGAACAGACTATTTTTTCTACTACATGAAGTAAATTTCCCACTTTTGCCTATGTGTGCCAAATTTATTAATGCCGTGCAACAATTTAGTAAATTTGTCCCACATAGTCAAAAATGAAGTAGAAAAAAACAGGGTAAAAACCAGACTACATAGTAAAAGATTAGTAAATGCCCCTCATTGTGTATTGATAAAATATACAAACAGAAATAAATGAAAATAAAAATGAAAAAAAAAAGAAAGAAAAAGAAATAAACATAGCAAAATAATAATAGAAAGAAATAAAATAAATAAAAATGAAAATAAAATAAAAATTATATTGTTGTATATTAGTTTTTTATGCATGTTTAAAAAATATTTTTATATTGCAATAAAATTCTGCATTTTTTCTAACCATTCTGTCTTCAACCAATATGCACCATATGATATGATGAGATCTTTGAGGTGTGGTTAATATTTAAATTATTTATTTCCCTTTCTGGCCAGTGGGGATTGGCTTTTAACCACTTAATCTTGGATCTTTAGTTGTGAGCTGCACACATGGTTTTTGAAAGAACATCTTGTCTGCGCTGCAACAAAGAAGCCTGAGCCATGCGCCCTGCATGGCACACATATTCATTCTGGTTGTCAAGCGGTTTCTGAAGTGTTCCCCCCCCTCTGCAAGACATCCTAACAATGGGAAGGAAACTTTGCATGCACTTCAGCCACTCTTACACCGCAAACCCCTCCCTCCTTGAGCTGTAGCATCAGTACAGCATCCCCCAACATAGTCTGATTTATAACGCTTCCACACGTTGGAATTCCACCCTCCATATATTGGTCGGACTATAAGAACAGAGAAAAGCCATCACCAATTTCTTGATGATCCAAGCGGATAGGTGGACTCCCCTGTGTAACTTCAATGTCAACCAGTGGCAGCAGGGGCGGACTGACCGGCCGGTCCGATTGGACGACGTCTGAGGGCCCGGCCAGGTTAAGGGCCGCCGCCGCTGCTACTGAGGAACTGGGACATTCGTCCCAGATCCCCAGTAGACAGCCCTGCCTTCTATGGTATGTGCGATACACGCACATATAGGAGAAGGCGTCCCCTCTGTCTTAGCCGCATCTGCAGCTTAAACAGAGGAGACGTGACCTCTGCCCCCATGCAGCACGAAGTACAGGCGCCGATGACGTCACTCATCGCCGCCTGTACTGTGGAGGGGAGAAGACGTGGACCTCTGCTGCTGAGGAGATCGCTGCATGGGACATCAGGTGAGTATATTTTTTATTTTATTTTTTAGCTCTACCTATGGGGAAGGGGGGGGCTGGGAAATAGAGAGATGCTCCTGTGTTGGGCCGCCCTTTTTAGGACAAGTAACACTAGCCAAGAATGGAATTAAAATGCAAGAGTAGGGCCCTACCAGTTACAATGGACCATACGTTGTTCCCTTCCACCTTTTAGAGGTCTTTGCATCACATCAATACTTGGTGGTGTAGGTGGCACATGGTGTTTTTTTGCACACCTTTCCTTTTGTTTGATTAAAAAACAAAAATTGGGCCCATATATTTGATCCTAAGCATACAGTCATGGCCGTAATTGTTGGCACCCCTGAAATTTTTCAAGAAAATGAAGTATTTCTCATGGAAACGTTGGACCACTCTTCCTTTGCAAACTGCTCCAGAGAGATCTTATTGGAAGGGCGCCTTTTCCCAACACAATTTTAAGATCTCTCTACAGGTGTTCAATGGGATTTAGATCTGGACTCATTGCTGGCCACTTCAGAACTCTCCAGCACTTTGTTCCCATCCAATTCTGGGTGCTTTTGGACATATGTTTGGGGTCATTGTCCTGCTGCAAGACCCAAGATCTCTGATGCAAATCCAGCTTTCTGACACTGGGCTGTACAGTGCGACCAAAAATCTGTTGATTTCATGATGCCTTGCACACATTCAAGGCACCCAGTGCCAGAGGCAGCAAAACAACCCTAAAACATAATTGAACCTCCACCATATTTTACTGTAGGTACTGTGTTCTTAGGCCTCATTCCGTTTTTGGTAAATAGTAGAATGATGTGCTTTACCAAAAAGCTCTATCTTGGTCTCATCTGATGTTTTCCAGTAATGATTTTGGCTTACTCAAGTTTATTTCGGAAAAATGTAGTCTTGCTTTTTGATGTCCCTGAGTCAGAAGTCCCTGTTTCATTCAAATGTTGACAGACTGACACTGATACTTCCTGAGCCTGCAGGACAGCTTGAATATATTTGGAACTTGCTTGGGGCTGCTTATCCACCATCCGGACTATCCTGCATTGACACCTTTCATCAATTTTTCTCTTTTGTCCACACCCAGGGAGATTAGCTACAGTGCCATGGGTTGCAAACTTCTTGATAATGTTGCGTACTGTGGACAAAGGCAAATCTAGATCTCTGGAGATGGACTTGTAACCTTGATATTGTTGATATTTTTCCGCAATTTTGGTTCTCAAGCCCTCAGACAGTTCTCTTCTCCTCTTTCTGTTGTCCATGCTTAGTGTGGCACACACAGACACACAATGCAAAGACTAAGTGAACTTCTCTCCTTTTCATCTGCTGTCAGGTGGGATTTTTTATATTGCCCACCCCCTGTTACTTGCCCCAGGTGAGCTTAAAGGAGCATCACATGCTTGAAACAATCTTATTTATTCACAATTTTGAAAGGGTGCCAATAATTATGTCCAGACCATTTTTGGAGTAGGTGTGACATTATGTCCAGTTTGCATTTTTTCCTCCCTTTTTTGGTTTTGTTCCAATACACACAAAGGGAATAAACATGTGTATAACAAAA
The DNA here is from genome assembly GCF_029499605.1 of Hyla sarda. Classification (NCBI taxonomy): domain Eukaryota; kingdom Metazoa; phylum Chordata; class Amphibia; order Anura; family Hylidae; genus Hyla; species Hyla sarda. The sequence goes on along the minus strand of NC_079192.1, from coordinate 195,255,543 downwards.
CATGTGTTACTGCAATCCTTTTCTGTGAGAAATACTTTTTTTTTTTTTTTTTTTTTTTTTTTTCAGGGGTGCCAACATTTTTATATATTGCATATCCTTAATACTTACTTGTGCACACTAGCACTTTTACAAAAGAGACAGTTTTCATCTGCCTACCTGCCTCAGCTACTATTCCGATCCTGCCACCCGCCTGATGCCACACATCTGATGCCAAGTTCTCCTTTTTTCACCCACCTTCGTCACCGGGTACTGGTATTGCCACGCACTGCACCACTCTGTCACCGGGTCCCTTTCAGGACTCCTGATGCTACTGATGCCACCTCCAGGCTGTCTCATTCCGCCAGCATATGTTCTCCTCCTGTTGATGACAGCTCAAAGCTGTCTCATTCTGCCACCATATGTTCTCCTCATGCTGCTGCCACCTCCAGGCAGTGTCACTCAGCCACTATAGGGTCTCCTCATGCTGCCGCCAACTCCAGGCTGTGTCATTAAGCCACACTAAATGGTCTCCTTGTGATGCCGTCAATTCCAGGCTGTGTCTTTAAGCCACTATATGATCTCCTCATGATGCCGCCAACTCCACGCTGTGTTGTTCAGCCACTATATGGTCTCCTCACGCTTCCGCCACCTCCAGGCTGTGTCTTTCAACCACTATATGTTCTCCTCATGCTGCCGCCAACTCCAAGCTGTGTCATTTAGCCACTATATGTTCTCATCATGCTGCCGCCACCTCCATGCTGTCATTTAGCCACTATATGGTGTCCTCATGCTTCTGCCACCTCCAAGCTGTGTCATTCAGCCACTATATGGTCTCCTCATGCTTCTGCCACCTCCATGCTGTGTCATTCAGCCAGTATATGTTCTCCTCATGCTGCTGCAAAATCCAGGCTGTGTCATTCTGCCACTATATGTTGCTGCCAACTCCAGGCTGTGTCATTCAGCCACTATGTGGTCTCCTCCTGCTGCCACCAACTCAAGGCTGTGTCATTTAGCCACTTTACTTTCTTCTCATGCTGCCACCACCTCCACGCTGTGTCATTCAACCATTATATGGTCTCCTCATGCTTCCGCCACCTCCAGGCTGTGTCTTTCAACCACTATATGTTATCCTCATGCTACTGCCAACACCAGGCGGTGTCATTAAGCCACTATATGGTCTCCTCAAGCTGTCGCCAACTCCAAGCTGTGTCATTTAGCCACTATATCTTCTCCTCATTCTGCTGCCACCTCCACGCTGTGTCATTCAGCCAGTATATGGTGTCCTCATGCTGCCGCACCCTCTAAGCTGTGTCATTCAGCCACTATATGGTCTCCTCATGCTTCTGCCACCTCCAGGCTGTGTCATTCAGCCAGTATGTGTTCTCCTCATGCTGCTGCAAAATCCAGGCTGTGTCATTCTGCCACTATATGCTGCCGTCAACTCCAGGCTGTGTCATTCAGCCACTATGTGGTCTCCTCCTGCTGCCACCAACTCCAGGCTGTGTCATTTAGCCACTTTACTTTCTCCTCATGCTGCCACCACCTCCACGCTGTGTCATTCAGCCACTATATGGTCTCCTCATGTTGCCGCCATCTCCACGCTGTGTCAATCAGCCACTATATGGTCTCCTCATACTGATGCCACCTCCAGGCTCTGCCGCTCTGTGAAAGTGATTCTAATAGTGACGACTCTGATCTTCATGTCATACTGAATAACAGTATTATTTCACTAACCCAGCACACACTCTATGCGTGTTACAGCAAGTAAAAGTGTTCTATACCCCTACTGAGTCTCTCTGTAGGCCAGAAGTAGACGTTTTTATTAGTGATTCGCCACAAATAAATTCAGACCAAAACAAACATTTTTTAAATTTGTCGAATCGGCCAAATTGAATTTTTCTAAAATTTGCTCATCTCTAATAATATATAACAATACAGATGCTGACATAAATATTTAACATTACATATATTGCTTTTGGGCTATTGGAAATTCATTATCCCTTCCTTCTGAAATAGACATACTGCAATCTTTAAAAAGGCAAATGTATTCCCAGCACATGATATATTAGCTAATACTTCACAAAGTTGTTCAGCCTATATATGTTTTTTTAAACGATACTGAACTAAACTCTTCTAAAGTGTATACTTATACTGAAGAATTACATACATTTTTGCAGTAAGCTAAAGTATAGGCATTGGAAACCAGAATAACAAGTTCTAATCAAGAGGAATAAATGCATTCAGTAATTGAGACAACACACCCTCTCGCTCATCCTCTACATACTTTACATCTGTATCCCAGCCTTTAATATGTATTCTGGAGCGAAAAAAGTTTTCAACTGGTACCAGAAAGTTTTACAGATTTGTAAATTAGTACTATTACAAAGACCCTAAAGCCTTCCAGTACTTATCAACCTCTGTATACTCTGAAGTCATTTGTGTATTCTTTCCAGTCTGACCACAGTGCTCTCTGATGCAACCCCAATCCCTGTCAGGAACTGTCCAGAGCAGAAGCAAATCCCCATAGCAAATATCTAGTGTTCTGACAAAGGTGGCAGCAGGGAGCTATGTGCCTGACTGGAAAGACTACTTGACTTCCTCCAGGCCATACAGCAGCTGATAAGTAGTGATGTCGCGAACATAAAATTTTTGCTTCGCCAACCGCGAACCGCCATTGACTTCAATGGGCAGGCGAATTTTGAAACTCACAGGGACTCTTTCTGGCCACAATAGTGATTTAAAAGTTGTTTCAAGGGGCCTAACACCTGGACTGTGGCGTGCCGGAGTGGGATCCATGGCAAAACTCCCATAGAAAATTACATAGTTGATGCAGAGTCTGGTTTTAATCCATAAAGGGCATAAATCACCTATTATTCCTAAATGGTTTGGAATAATATGTTTTAGCCCCCTTTAGGCAGCACATAAAGCTCCCCTTTAGGCATCACATAGTTAGATTCCCCCCTTTAGACAGCACATAGATTCCCCCATATTAGGCAGCACATAGTTAGAGCCTCCCTTTAGGCAGCACATAGTTAGATTCCCCCTTTAGGCAGCACATAGATTCCCCCATGTTAGGCAGATCATAGTGGGATTTGAACCCAAGGCCCCAGTGCTGCAAGGCAGCAGTGCTAACCTCTGAGCCACCATGCTACCCTTAGCATGCATCTAATATCCACGGTTCCAAAAATGGACAGAGATGTCAGCAGAGAGTACCAGAAAAATTAGGCATGTACACATGACTGAAAAATTTGGTATTGTTGCAGCTGCTTCTGTAGCAGCGGCCATAAAAATTGCAGCACCATGACAATTGCAGCAGCAGAGGCCAGAAAAATTAGGCATGTACACATGGATGAAAAATTGGGTATTGTCGCAGCCGCATCTGTAGCAGCAGCCAAAAAAATTGCTCTCAAATACAGCAGCATGTGGACCATTTTTAGGCCAAGGCAGCTCATCTGATCAGGCCTTGTTCAGTCAAATGTATCGCCCAGTGTCAGTCCCTTCGGGATCCATCCCTCATTCATCTTAAGAAAGGTGAGGTAATCCAGACTTTTTTGACCAAGGCGGCTCCTCTTCTCAGTGACAATACCTTCTGCTGCACTGAAGGTCCTTTCTGACAAGACACTTGAAGCGGGACAGGCCAGAAGTTCGAGTGCAAATTTGGATAGCTCAGGCCATAGGTCAAGCCGGCACACCCAGTAGTCAAGGGGTTCATCGCTCCTCAGAGTGTCGATATCTGCGGTTAAGGCCAGGTAGTCTGCTACCTGCCGGTCAAGTCGTTCTCTGATGGTGGACCCCGAAGGGCTGTGGCGATGCGTAGGACTTAAAAAGCTCTGCATGTCCTCCATCAACAGCATGTCTGTACAGCTTCCTGTCCTTGCCAGCGAGTTTGTGGGAGGAGGAGGAGGATTACTTTCACCTCTTCCTCTGTTAGATCCCTGTTGTGCTGTGACATGACCCTTATACGCTGTGTACAGCATACTTCTTAATTTATTTTGGACCTGCTGAATCCTTTCCGCCTTGCTGTAATGCGGTAACATGTCAGGCACTTTACGTTTATACCGAGGGTCTAGTAGTGTGGGCACCCAGTACAGGTCGTTCTCCTTCATCCTTTTTATACGAGGGTCCTTCAACAGGCACGACAGCATGAAAGACCCCATTTGCACAAGGACGGATGCCGAGCTACTCATGTCCCGTTCCTCATCAGATGTCAGGGAAGGTCTAATCTTCTTCCCCCCAGCCACGTACAACACCACGGGAACCAGATAGGTGACAAGGAACACCCTGGGATGCCTGCTGTGGTTGGTCTTCCTCCTCCTCTTCAAAGCCACATTCCTCCTCTGACTCCTCTTCCTCACAATCCTCTTCCAGCGTTGCCGCAGGTCCAGCAAGCGATGCTGATAAGGCTGTTTCTGGTGGTGATGGTGTCCACAACTCTTCCTCTTCATGCTCATCTACTGCCTGATCCAGCACTCTTCGCAGGGCACGCTCCAGGAAGAAAACAAACGGTATGATGTCGCTGATGGTGCCTTCAGTGCGACTGACCAGGTTTGCCACCCCCTCAAAAGGAAGCATGAGCCTACAGCCATTGCACATGAGCCTCCAGTAATGTGGCAAAAAAATTCCCAGCTCCGCAGATGATGTCCTAGCACCCCTGTCATACAAATATTCGTTGACGGCTTTTTCTTGTTGGAGCAGGTGGTCGAACATTAGGAGTGTTGAATTCCAACGTGTCGGGCTGTCGCAAATCAAGCGCCTCACTGTCATGTTGTTTCGCCGCTGGATATCTGACAAGTGCGCCATGGCCATGTAGGAATGCCTGAAATGGCCACACACCTTCCTGGACTGCTTCAGGACATCCTGTAAGCCTAGGTACTTGAGCACAAAGTGTTGTACAATCAGATTACACACATGTGCCATGCACGGCACATGTGTCAACTTTCCCAACCTCAATGCCGCCAACAAATTTGTTCCATTGTCACAAACCACCTTGCCGGTCTCCAGTTGGTGCGGAGTCAGCCACTGGTCCACCTGTGCATTCAGGGCCGACAGGAGCGCTGGTGCGGTGTGACTCTCCGCTTTGAGGTAAGTCAACCCCAAGATGGCATGACACTGCCGTATCCGGGATGTGGAATAGCACATGGGGAGCTGGGGGGGTGCCAGTGATGTGGAGCAAGATGCAGCAGTGGAAGAGGACTCGGCCGAGGATGTTATGGAAGAGGATGGAGTAGGAGGAGTAGAGGAGGATTTGCCTGCCTGCAAGTCGTGGTGGTGTCATCAACTCCTCTGCAGAGCCACGCATTCCATGCTTGGCAGCTGTCCCCAGGTTTACCCAATGCACAGTGTAGGTGAAATACCTGCCCTGACCATGCTTTGCAGACCAGGTATCAGTGGTCAGATGGACCCTTGCCCCTACACTGTGTGCCAGATATGCCATAATTTCCTTTTTCACAATGGAGTAAAGGTTGGGGATTGCCTTTTGTGCAAAAAAAAATTTGCCCGGGTACCTTCCACTGCGGTGTCCCAATGGCTACAAATTTTTTAAAGGCCTCAGACTCCACCAGCTTGTATGGTAAAAGCTGGTGGGCTAGCAGTTCTGACAAACCAGCTGTCAGACGCCGGGCTAGAGGGTGACTTTGAGACATTGTCTTCTTGTGCTCAAACATCTCCTTGACAGACACCTGACTGTGGGCAGGTGAGCATGAACTGCTCAAGGCGAGAGACGGAGAGGCGGATGGTTGAGAGGGGGCAAGGAGGGCAGCAGTGGTTGACCAGGCTGAAGATGCTGAACCAGGAGGAGGATGGCGGCTTTGACTTGTGTGCTGCTTGTACTGACGTGTGGATCCCATAGGCGTTTGTGATGTGACATCATGTGTCTTCGCAAAGCAGTTGTGCCTAGGTGGGTGTTGGACTTCCCACGACTCACTTTCTTCTGGCACAGGTTGCAAATGGCCTCGCTGTTGTCAGAGGCAGACACGCAAAAAAAATGCCACACTGCTGAGCTCTGCGATGACGGCATTCTGGTGGTGGCAAAAGCATGCGTTGATTGGCGTCCAGTCTGGCTGACCCCGGGTGCCGTTGCATGCTGTCTGACTGTGCCACTAGCTCCTTGCGACGACCTCCCCCTGCTTCCAACTCGTCTCCTCCTCCTCTCTGTCTCCCCATCTGAACTTTCCCCCTCTTATTCTCTTCTAGCGGGCACCCACGTGGCATTCACGGACACATCGTCATCATCAACACCTTCACCGCTATTTGACACCTCAAGAAAGGAAGCAGCAGCGAGTACAACATCATCATCACACCGTACGTCCATGTGTGTAATGCTGCCTGACTGAGACATATCCCTGTTAACTACATCCTCTGGCAATAATGGTTGTGCATCTCTCATGTCTTCAAACTGATGTGCAAATAACTCTTTTGACGGATCAAGTAAAGCTGCTGTGGTGCTAGTGTTGATGGTGGCAGCAGGCGGGTAAGTGGTAGCATGAGAGGTGCCCGAAGCTAAGCTAGAGGAGAAGGACGGTGCATCAAGGTTCCGAACGTAAGCTTTAGTAATAGATTGGGTATCTTGTGATAGCCAGTCAACTAAGTCCTCAGAACTTTGGGGGTTCAGGGTACATGGCCTCTGAACACTGGCCATTCTAGGGCCAAAGGGAATCCCAGCACCACGACGGCCCCTGCGGGTTGGCCTTCCTCTGCCTGTAATTTTTTTGGTTAAATTTTCACAAATGTCACACCTAATGGGATTTGCACTAGGGTGACACAATTTGCCCTGCATGCAGGAAAAATGGCAACTGTGACGTGAACTAACAGTGACGACTGATTTTATTTAACAGCAAAAAAGGTATTTTTTTTTATTTGCACAACTGTCACACCTAATGTGATTTGCACTAGGGTAACACAATTTGCCCTGCAGGCAGGAAAACTGGCAACTGTGACGTGAACTAACAGTGACGACTGATTTTATTTAACAGCAAAAAAGGTATTTTTTTTTATTTGCACAACTGTCAAACCTAATGTGATTTGCACTAGGGTGACGCAATTTGCCCTGCAGGCAAAAAAATGGTAACTGTGACGTGAACTGACAGTGACGACTGATTTTATTTAACAGCCAAAATTTTTTTTTTTTTTATTTGCACAACTGTCCCACCTAATGTGATTTGCACTAGTGTGACAATGAGCAAAAAAACTTGCCAGCAGAGTTCCCCTTTTATGCAGTGGTCCCCCACCAGGGTGCCTCCAGCTGTTGCAAAACACACGGACTGATATCTTTCAGCCCTTTGAATACTCTAGTAGATAGTTGCTTGAAGGAACTTAAGTTTGATTCTGGAGTACCCCTTTTAGCCAACGGTTCCCTCCCCACCAGGACTGATATCTTTCAGCCCTAAAAAGGGCTTTTTTGTGTGCTGTCCTTAAAGCAGATGTTACACTAGTGCTTTAGAAGTAAACTAGACCCTGAATACACCACCTAGCAGCAACCTAGCTATTGCTTTCCCTATACAGCAGGAGCAGCTTCTCTAACCCTCCACTTCCTAAGCCTGCAGCATGCTGAATGAGGCTAAAATGGTGTCCGTGCAAGAGGTAGGAGGGTCTGGAAGGGAGGGACTGCTGCTGATTGGCTGTAATGTGTCTGCTGACTCTGACTCACAGGGTCAAAGTTAACTGCAATGTTAAAGTATAGGGGGCGGATCGAACTTCACATATGTTTGCCCGGCGATGCGAACGTGGACATGCGAAATTCGCGGGGAACTGTTTGCCAGCGAACAATTCGCGACATCTCTACTGATAAGTACTGAAAGCTTGAGGTTTGTTTTGTCTAGATTTTTTTAATTAGAAGTTATTTACACATATTTATAACTTTCTGTCACCAGTTGATGTAAAAAAAAAATTTACCCCACAAATATTATAATTTTTTTTTTTTTTTGCATTTTACCTTATATGGTAAAATGATGGGTAAAAAATACAACTTTTCATGTAAGTGTAAACCCTAATACAACTCTGTTATGTGTGGAAAAATTAAAATGTTAGGCTGGGTTCACACTGTGGAATTTCTGGGCAGAATTTCTGCCAGAGATCAAGCCGGCGGCACTAGGACTGCGCGGACTGCATTGCCGTCCCCATAGATGTCAATACATTTCTAAGCAGATCTCCCAAAAGATCTACCTAGAAATACATTGCTGTCTATGGAGACTGCAATGAAGTCCGTGAGGTCCTTATGCCGCCAGCTAAATCTCCGGCAGAAATTCTGCCCAGAGATTCCTCATTGTGAACCTAGCCTTATAGTTTTTTTTTAGGTTTTGAAATCTAAAGTTGGTGAGCAAGGAAGGGGTTAAATTAACATACATGTAATGGAAAAAACCTACCCCCCCCCCCCACTTGTTTCTCTTCTCCAGATTTTTATGTTACCTCCCTCTGCTGATCAACAATATGATTTTTTTAAATATTTTTTTTGACAAAAAAAAATCTATAAGTATATAAAAATGTGAACAAATGTATTTTATATCTAAAAAAAAAAATAGGTGACACATTCTCTTTAAACGTTCCTCCTTCTCTCTTCGGTCTTCTAGAGTACAGAAGAGATTGATATCAGCTTCCCTGAGAAGAGGCTTTTATTAGAACCTATTACAGGCTAGGGGCAAAAGAGAGTAACTAGCCAGAATCCCTGATGATCTAAGAGAAATATGAAGAAATGGCTGTAGACAGTAGTGGTCTGCAGCATAGAAAGCATTGTTATCAACATCTGTTAGGGTTAAGGGAAGGGAATGAGATTATATTGAAAACCTAGAGTCTAGTGGATTATTCCTTGTTTTAAAGGGGTACTCCACTGCTAGACATCTTATCCTTTATCCAAAGGGTATGGGATAAGTTGCCTAGTCGCGGGGGTCCTGCTGCTGGGGCCCCCTGCGATCTCCAGCAACACCTGGCATTCTAAACAAATGCCTGATTCCTGCAGCAGTGGTCGTGATAGCACGGCCACACCCCTTTTAACGGCAAGTCATGCCCCCTCCATTCATGTTTATAGGAGGGGGCATGTCAGTCGAGGGGGCGTGACGTGACGTCACAAGGGGGTTTGGCCGTGATGTCTTGATCACTGCCTCCGGCTCTGAGCATTCTGAACAAAATGTTCAGATTGCTGGAGCAGCAGAGTACCCCTTTAATCCCAGCATTGCCCCTGTAACATGAGGCTAAACAATGGTCATTCATCTTCCAGTTCCGTTCCTGCATTGATCAGCACAAGAGGGCATAGAAAGGACTCTTTGGCTAGCATTAAAGGGGTACTCCGGCTCTGTCAAGCCCCCTCCTATAGGCTTGCATTGAGGGGGCGGAGAGTGATGTCACATGGGGGCGGAGCCGTGATGTCACAATGCTCCGGCCCTGTGATCGACAGTAATCAGACCTGGATCGAACACGCTCCGGGGACTGATTTTTACGGGGTGCGGCGTGTAAGATCATGGGGGTCCCCAGCGGCGGGCCCCCCGCGATCAGGCATCTTATCACCTATCCTTTGGATAGGGGATAAGATGTCTAAGCGCTGGAGTACCCCTTTTAGAATTTAGATCCCTTCTATGGACATTTCTGAACTTTATGAGCTGCACTGTATAGGGGAAACTGTGGTCAGGATTCCTTCATCTAAACTCCAACATTAAAATAGCTATTTTGTGTTCTATTTCCCACACCACATTATCACGTGTGCTATCGGTGGTGTCAAGCTGTGCTGCACTTTATGAGGAGGTGGAGAGGAGTCATGCAGTGAGGGAAATTGTTTTTATACAGCTTGAAAAAAGTTACCTGAATGTTTTCTTACATTCATCACCAGGTGGCCCATTTTGTCAGTGAAAATTTCAAAAACATTAAAACTACACTATATTTCAGATAAATGACACATTGCTTCTGTTTACATGCTGAAACTGAAGGTGCAGAATTGTAAGGGTCAAGGCTCCATGCAGAAGAATATGTTTATATTTTAGCAGAACATTAGTGGCAAATTATTTTCACATCATCAGCTTGTGGGACTTAGTAGACCCTGGAAAAACTCTATCCTTTACTCATTGGCCCCGCGTCATAGCGGGTCGGGCCCGGCCTATAACAACGGCCAGGAACCGTGGCTAATCGCAGAAGTAAAACTAAAACGTTGCCGGTTAGCTCAGGGAGCTGTTCGGTATCAACGCTGTGAAATCGCGGCATCCTGAACAGCTTACTGGACAGACGGAGGGTCCCTACCTGCCTCCTTGCTGTCTGATCGCCGAATGACTGCTCAGTGCCTGAGATCCAGACATGAGCACTCAAGCGGCAGAATCATCGATCAATCGTTTCCTATGAGAAACCATTGAACGATGTAAAAGATCAGTGTGTGCAGTGTTATAGCTCCCTATAGGAGCCCCCTCCCATAAGCTTGCATTGAGAGGGTGGAGCATGATGTCCCACGGGGGTGGAGCCGTGACGTCACAACGCTCTGTCCCCGTGACCGACAGTAATCAGACCTGGAGTGAACATGCTCCGGGGACTGATTTTAACTGGGTGCGGCATGCAAGATCACAGGGGTCCCCAGCGGTGGGACCCCCGCAATCAGGCATCTTATCCTCTATCCTTTGGATAGGGGATAAGATGACTAAGCGCCGCAGTACCCCTTTAACCTGTTCAGGACCCATGACGTAATGTTATGTCCCGACACCCTGGGTCTTAAGGACCCATGACGTGCAGTTAAGTCATGGGCAGTTCCGGTCCCCGCCGTGCGCCGGGCGGAGATCGGACCGGGATGCCTGCTGAAATCATTCAGTAGGCATCCTGTGCAAATGCCCAGGAGGGTCATCAGACTACCCCATGTCGGCGATCGCGGTAAATCGCAAGTGAATTCAAACTTGCGATTTGCGCGATTCCGGGTCATTCCGGGTCTATAGTGACCCGGAGACCCGGAATGTAAGGGGGATCCCGGGTGTCTAAGAAACCCAGGATCCCCTGAAGCGATCCACCCTTCCTATCCCTGCTATTGGTGGTCTAGACGCGACCACCGATAGCAGATCGGGGGCGGGGGGGGGGGGGGTTACTTTCGTTTTCCCTGTCCTGCCCTCCCACAGTAAGCGGGGCAGGATGGGGAAACGACGGGGACCGGCGCCGAAGATCCACTTACCGATCCGGGCGGGCGACAGAGGCTGCGGGTGACGGAAATTGGCGGGCGGCGATGACATGCGGCTGGATCCGACGGAAGCCGGTGAGTTGCCTAGCAACATCTGGAGGGTACAGTTTGAGACCATTATACAGTGATCTCTAACTGTAGCCCTCCAGATGTTGCAAAACTACAGCTCCCAGCATGCCCAGACAGCTGTTTGGGCATGCTAGAATATGTAGTTTTGCGACAGCTGGAGGGCTACAGTTTGAGACCACTATATAGTGGTCCCTAAACTGTAGCCCTCCAGATCTTGCAAAACTACAACTCCTAGCATGCCCAAACAACTGTTTGCTGTCAGGGCATGCTGGGAATTGTAGTTTTGCAACAGCTGGAGGACCACAGTTTGGAGATCACTTTGCAGAGTTCTCTAAAACTGTAGCCCTCCAGATGTTGCAAAACTGCAAATCTCAGCATGTCCAAACAGCGATCAGCTGTCTTGTCATGCTGGGAGTTGTAGTTGCATACCTCCAGCTATTGCATAACTACATCTCCCAGCATGCCCTTTCGGCGATCAGTACATGCTGGGAGTTGTAGTTTTGCAACAACTGAGGCAGACTGGTTGGAAAATACTGAGTTAGGTAACAGAACCTAACTGAAGGTTTTCCAACCAGTGTGTCTCCAGCTGTTGCAAAAGTAAAACTCCCAGCATGCATGGTCTGTCAGTACATGCTGGGAGTTGTAGTTTTGAAACAGCTGGAGGTTTGCCCCCCCATGTGAACGTACAGGGTGCATTCACACGGGCAGGCTTACAGTAAGTTTCCTGCTTCAAGTTTGGGCTGCGGCAAATTTTTGGCTGCAGCTCAAACTCCTAGCGGGAAACTCACCATAACACGTCAGTGCGAATGACCCTAAAAACACTACACTACACTAACACATAATAAAGAGTAAAACACAACATATACAACCCCTTACACTGTCCCCCCCCCCCCCCCAATAAAAATTAAAACCGTATTGTATGGCAGCGTTTCCAAAATTGAGCCCCCAGCTGTTGCAAAACAACAACCCCCAGCATTTCCGGACAGCCACTGACTGTCCAGGCATGCTGGGAATTTAGCAACAGCTGGAAGCACCCTGTTTGGGAATCACTGGCATAGAATACCTCTATGTCCACCCCTCTGCGATCCCTAATTTAGTCCTCAAATGCGCATGGAGCTCTCTCACTTCGGAGCCCTGTCATATTTCAAGGAAACAGTTTAGGGCCACATATGGGGTATCTCCGTACTCGGGAGAAATTGCACTACACATTTTACTCCTTTTTCTCCTTTTACCCCTTATGAAAAGGAAAAGTTGGGGCTACACCAGCTTGTTAGTGTAAAAAAAAAAAATTACACTAACACGCTGGTGTTGCCCTATACTTTTTATTTTCACAAGCGTTAAATTTGTAACGCAATTTCTCCTGAGTACAGAAATACCCCATATCTAGGCGTAAAATGCTCTGCGGGCGCACAACAAGGCTCAGGAGTGAGAGCGCACCATGTACATTTGAGGCCTAAATTGGTGATTTGCACAGGGGTGGCTGATTTTACAGCGGTTCTGACATAAACGAAAAAAAATAAATACCCACATGTGATCCGATTTTGGAAACTACACCCCTCACATAATGTAATAAGGGGTGCAGTGAGCATTTATGCCCCACAGGGGTCTGGCAGATTTTTGGAACAGTGGTCCGTGAAAATGAAAAATTTAATTTTTCATTTGCACAGCCCACTGTTCCAAAGATCTGTCAAACGCCAGTGGGGTGTAAATACTCACTGCACCCCTTATTAAATTCTGTGAGGGGTGTAGTTTCCAAAATAGGGTCACATGTGGGCGGGTCCACTGTTCTGGCACCACGGGGGACTTTGTAAACGCACATGGCCCCTGACTTCCATTCCAAAATGTTTTTTCCCAAAAGCTCAATGGCGCTCATTCTCTTCTGAGCATTGTAGTGCGCCAGCAGAGCACTTGACGTCCACACATGGGGTATTTCCATACTCAGAAGAGATGGGGTTACAAATTTTGGGGGGTCTTTTCTGCTATTAACCCTTGCAAAAATTAGAAATTTGGGGGGAAGCACACATTTTAGTGAAAAAAAATTTTTTTTTTACATATGCAAAAGTCGTGAAACCCCTGTGGGGTATTCAGGCTCACTTTATTCCTTGTTGCGTTCCTCAAGGGGTCTAGTTTCCAAAATGGCATGCCTTGTGTTTTTTTTTTTTTTTGCTGTGCTGGCACCATAGGGGCTTCCTAAATGTGACATGCCCCCCGAGCAAAATTTGCTCTCAAAAAGCCAAATATGACTCCTTCTCTTCTGAGCATTGTAGTTCGCCCGTAGTGTACTTCAGATCAACTTATGGGGTACCTCCATACTCAGAAGAGATGGGGTTACAAATTTTGGGGGGTATTTTCTGCTATTAACCCCTGCAAAAATGTGAAATTTGGGGGGAAACACACATTTTAGTGAAAAAAATATCTTTTTTTTTACATATGCAAAAGTCGTGAAACACCTGTGCGGTATTAAGGCTCACTTAATTCCCTGTTACATTCCTCAAGGGGTCTAGTTTCCAAAATGGTATGCCTTGTGTTTTTTTTTTTTGCTGTGCTGGCACCATAGGGGCTTCCTAAATGCGACATGCCCCCCAAGCAAAATTTGCTCTCAAAAAGCCAAATATGACTCCTTCTCTTCTGAGCATTGTAGTTCGCCCGTAGTGTACTTCAGGGCAACTTATGGGGTACCTTCATACTCAGAAGAGATGGGGTTACAAATTTTGGGGGGTATTTTCTGCTATTAACCCCTGCAAAAATTTGAAATTTGGGGGGAAACACAATTTAGTGAAAAAAAATATCTTTTTTTTTACATATGCAAAAGTCGTGAAACACCTGTGGGGTATTAAGGCTCACTTAATTCCCTGTTACGTTCCTCAAGGGGTCTAGTTTCCAAAATGGTATGGCATGTGTTTTTTTTTTTTGCTGTTCTGGCACCATAGGGGCTTCCTAAAGGCAACATGCCCCCCAAAAACCATTTCAGAAAAACGTACTCTCCAAAACCCCCTTGTCGCTCCTTCGCTCCTGAGCCCTCTACTACGCCCGCCGAACAATTTACATAGACATTTGAGGTATGTGCTTACTTGAGAGAAATTGGGCTACAAACATAAGTATAAATTTTCTCCTTTTATCCCTTGTAAAAATTCAAAAATGTGGTCTACAAGAACATGCGAGTGTAAAAAATGAAGATTGTGAATTTTCTCCTTCACTTTGCTGCTATTCCTGTGAAATACCTAAAGGGTTAAAATGCTGACTGAATGTCATTATGAATACTTTAGGGGGTGTAGTTTTTATAATTGGGTCATTTGTGGGGTATTTCTAATATGAAGACCCTTCAAATCCACTTCAAACCTGAACTGGTCCCTGAAAAATAGTGAGTTTGAAAATTTTTTGAAAAATTGGAAAATTGCTGCTGAACTTTGAAGATCTCTGGTGTCTTCCAAAAGTAAAAACACGTCAATTTTATGATGCAAACATAAAGTAGACATATTGTATATGTGAATCAAATTTTTCTTATTTGGAATATCCATTTTACTTACAAGCAGAGAGCTTCAAAGTTAGAAAAATGCAAAATTTTCAAATTTTTCATCAAGTTTTGGGATTTTTCACCAAGAAAGGATGCAAGTTACCACAAAATGTTACCACTATGTTAATATGTCACGAAAAAAAATCTCAGAATCAGAATGAAAGGTAAAAGCCTCCCAGAGTTATTAATGCTTAAATTGACAGTGGTCAGATGTGCAAAAAATGGCCGGGTCCTACAGTGAAAATTGACTGGGTCCTTAAAGGGTTAAAGGGGTACTCTGTGAAAAACTGTGTTGTTTTTTTTGTTTAAATCAACTGGTGCCAGAAAGTTAAACAGACTTGTAAATTTCTTCTATTTAAAATTCTTAACACTTCCAGTACTCATCAGCTGCTGTATGCTCCACAGGAAGTTGTGTAATTCTGACACCTGTCAGGAACTATCCAGAGCAGGGAAAGTTTGCTATGGGGATTTGCTCCTGCTCTGGACAGTTCCTGACATGGACAGAGGGGGCAGCAGAGAGCACTGTGGTCAGACAGAAAAGAAATACACAACTTCTTCTCGCTCATACAGCAGATGATAAATACTGGAAGGGTTAAGATTTTTATATAATAGTAATTTACAAATATGTTTAACTTTCTGGCACCATTTGATTTGATTTGATTTGATTAACTAAAATGAAGGGCTAACTAGCTCTACATACTATGTCATCTGCCACTGTAATGTTGCTGTCCGACTCTATAAAACCTATCCCTCTTTGCCACTGCTTAACTTCTGCTTCACTGAAAGTTATTTCTTAGGTTAGGTTAAGACTACGGAATCTCCGGGCAGAAAATTTCCGCCCGGAGATTCCGAGTGCGGCCAGCGCTCCAATAGACTACAATAGACTACAATGTGTTCCGCGCGGATTTTCGCCTGAAGAAAGAGCAACCCCTTTCTTCAGGTGGAAATTTCCAAGCGGATTTTCCGTTCACAAATTCCGCTTCACAAATTCCGAAGTGTGAATTTGTGAATGGAAACTATACTATACACTATACATTTTAGCAAGGGGAATTTCCGTAGTCCGTAGAACCTAGCCTTAAATTGAAGAAGTTTGGAACAACAAGAACTCTTCCTAGAGCTGATGACCCCACCAAACTACTTAACTTCTTAAGGACCAAGCCCATTTAAACCTTGAGGACCCGTCAATTTTTTGAACATCTGAGCACTGTCACTTTAACCATTAATAACTCATTTTGATTCCGAGAATGTTTTTTCGTGACATATTCTACTTTATGTTAGTGGTAAATTTTCGCCAATACTTGAATCATTTCTTGGTGAAAAAATGGAAAATTTAGCATTTTTCTATCTCAAGCTCTCTGCTTGTAAGGAACACTTATGTGAGAATTTTTATTCACATATACAATATGTCTACTTTATATTTTCATCATAAAGTTGGCATGTTTTTACTTTTGGACGACGTCAGAGGGCTTCAAAGTTCAGCAGCAATTTTCCAATTTTTTACAAAATTTTCAAAATAGGAATTTTTTATGGACCAGTTCAGTTTTGATGTTGATTTGAAGGGCTTTCTTATTAAAAAAAAATACCCCATAAATGACCCCATTATAAAAACTGCACCCCCTCAAAGTATTCAAAATAACATTCAGAAAGTTTGTTAACCCTTTAGGTGTTTCACAGGAATAGCAGCAAAGTGAAGGAGAAAATTCTAAATCTTCATTTTTTACACTCGCATCTTCTTGTAGACCCAGTTTTTGAATTTTTACAAGGGAGAAAAAGCCCCCCAAAATCTGTAACCCAGTTTCTCTTGAGTAAGGAAATACCTCGTTTGTGGATGTAAAGTGTTCGGCGGGCACAGTAGAGGGCTCAGAAGGGAAGGATTGACAATGGGATTTTGGAGAGTGAATTTTGCTGAAATCATTTTTGGGGGGCATGTCCCATTTAGGAAGCCCCCATGGTGCCAGAACAGCAGAAGACCCCCACATGGCATACCATTTTGGAAACTACACCCCTCAAGGCAAGTAACAAGGGGTCCAGTGAGCCTTGACACCCCACAGGTGTTTGATGAATTTTCGAATTTGCAAATGAAAAATATATTTTTTCATTTTCATGGACCACTGTTCAAAAAATCTGTCAGACACCTGTGGGGTGTAAATGCTCACTGTACCCCTTAATACATTACATGAGGGGTGTAGTTTCAAAAATGGGGTCACATGTGGGGGGTCCATTGTTCTGGCACTGTGGGGGCTTTGTAAACACACGTGGCCTTCAATTCTGGACAAAATTTCTCTTCAAAATCCCAATGGCGCTCCTTCTCTTCTGAGCATTGTAGTTCGCCCGCAGAGCACTTTACATCCACATATGGGGTATTTTCTTACTCAGAAGAAATGGGGTTACAAATTTTGGGGGGATTTTTTCCTATTTTCCCTAGTGAAAATGAAAAATTTCCGGTAACACCAGCATTTTAGTGAAAAAATTTTTTTCTCATTTTCCCATCCAACTTTAATGAAAATTTGTCAAACAACTGTGGGGTGTTAAGGCTCACTATGGAACAGAGAAGAAATATCAAGCATCCAGGTAAGTTCCAAGGGTAAACTTTATTGGAGGTAGCAATAACACGTATATATCTCTGACGCATTTCGCGCGTTAGCGCTTAGTCATAGAGTAATAGAACAATGATACAATACACTTATAAATACTAAAACCATTTGATCACATGACCATGTTGAAAAAGAACACATAAAAGATCCGTACTGGATTCTGATAATTCTAAAACCAGAAATGGAATGACAGCTATACAATTCCTCAGTACCTGTTCACAACTGCAAATTTTAAAATGACCAGAAATTGTCTACTATATCTGAGCACGTAACAACCAGAATAGGTGGCAAAATATTCAAGGCAAGGAAAAAAAACTAATTTAATTAAACTAAACATAAACATAAAAGAATCATATCCGAAACTCTTCAGAAAAAATTATTCCCTGAGGATTCTATACTAACATGCCAAAAATATCTAACAGTGGGGAATAGTTATAATGTATATATTGATATCTGTAACTACAAAATATATCAAACAGAGGGGAGAGGATCATGTTTAATTATGATTATTGCATTACCACATCTACACATAATTATAAAACTACAAAAAAGGGGGGATAAACATACATATGTGTATATGTTTTTTTTTTATTTCTTACCCCATTGATAATTATGATGTTAATAATGTATTTTCTAAACATATATATTATTTTATATTATTAGTTGGTATTCTGTGCATATATATATCAATTTATATTATACTGTATCAATTAATATCATATATTGCAGTAACTGTACATATTAGATTAATTATGCTATGATTAATTCATTTTATGTTTATATTATACTGTAAGTTATATTATTATTCTGTTCCTATGAGTCGATCATTTTTGTGATGTAATGTATTCCAACTGAAGAATAAACAATATCCCCATAAATTTCTTAGTTTTACTTTGTTTATGATATACTTTGTTTATGATAATACATCATTTATTTTATTCTGTTGTATTCATGGATATATTTCTTAGCCCCTCAGTTATAATTAAATGCCCACAATATATATCAACTCCAAAAAAACTACTATCAATATGACATAATTAAATCTAATCTATGATCTAAACCTTGATTGTATCTCTATCTATCTCTATTGTCTCTCGGTTGAGTAATTTTCTCCTCACGTCTCCTCCTCTAGTATTACACCTAACTTTCTCTATTCCATGACACTCAGGCTACTAGTGTTTCCTGCATGTTGTTCTCTGAAGTGTCTACTCAAAGCTGATATATTGAATTTCTCCGTGCGGATATCCGAAATATGCCGTCTGATCCTCTCTTTCAGGTGATTACTCGAACAGCCAACATATTGTTGTTGGCATATATTGCATGAGGCCAAGTATATAACTGAACTTGTATTACAGTTTATATAAGATCTGACAGCATATTTCTTTTTAGTTACATAAGACATAAAATCTTTACTTATATTCATGTATGGGCATGTTATACATTTATTATGGCCACATTTCCAATTTCCCGTAGTATTCAGCCAATTCCCATAAATTTTTTTTGGGGGGTACTGCTGAATAAACTAGGGGACACTTTAGAGCCTATAGTGGGACCTTTCCTTGACACCACGTTCACACCACTCTCAATAGTTGCTTTAAGTATTGGATCCATTTCCAAGATAGGTAAATACTTGTTAATGATCCGTTTAATACGTATGAACTGATTGCTGTAGGCTGTGACAAGCGTGGGTTTCCTCCAGCCCATGTTCTCACCAGTTTTCCCTTCTCTGCGCGTTTTTAAATTTTTTCCTAAATTAATAACTGTTTTACTTTTGTCATCTCTTGGTTGATTTATCGTTTTTTCCTCTATTAGATCCTTCCTATCTATTCTATCCACTCTCTCTTCTGCCATTTGTATGTCCTGCATAGAATACCCTCTCTCATAGAAGCGTTTTCTCCATTTATTTTTCTCTTCTAGGAAGGTTTTGGAATCTGAGCAGTTACGTTTAATACGCCATATTTCGCCGAATGGTATATTTTTAACTACATGGCGTGGATGACAGGAACTAGCGAGCAATGTTGCATTGCTCGCGGTTTCCTTCCTATATGGATTAATTGTAACACCATGTTCATCTGATGAAATAGTAATATCCAAAAAGTTTACTGATTCTCTACTATAATGTGACGTGGATTTTAGATTAAATTCATTTTGGTTGATGAATTTCATGAATTCTCCAAATTCACATTCAGACCCTTTCCACAGCAGTAATAGGTCATCAATGAAATGACCTATCCACTGGATGTGGTGAGAGTATGGATTATATGAGGTGAAAATGAAACACGCTTCTCAATAAATCATATAAATATTAGCTAGCGAAGGTGAGTATTTGGAACCCATTGGTGCTCCCCTTGCTTGAAAGAAAAACTGATTATCAAACATAAAGAATTTATGCTGCAACAAAAATTCCAAAGCTATACAAATGAATTATTTCAAGCCAGGGAAATAACTACTGAAACAATCCAAACAATATTTAACTGCAACCATCCCCCTCGACCAAGATATAGATGGATATAATGCTACCACATCGCAGATAGCCCAGGACAATCCAGGCTCCAACGTGATGTGATCCAATGTATTTATGACATGTTTTGTGTCACGAGTATATGTGGGGGATCATTCTACTAATAAGTTGCAGATAGTGGTCCACCCACTCGCCTAATCTTTCCACAAGGAACAATAGGTCTAAAAGGTGGGGGGAAGGCTCCATTGTGAATTTTCGGCAGCGAGTGGAACACTGGCATAACAGGATTTTTTACATACAAATATTCCTCCAATTTGTTATCAAGTGCACCTAGTGCTACTCCTTCACTTAAAACTTTTTTAAATTTCATTTGACAAACGTGACTTTTCTATAGACATTTGTGTCTGATAACATTTCCAAGTTTAGTTTATTATATAGCCCTGAGTCTAAGACAACTATATTCCCACCCTTATCCGCATTACGAATTGTCACATAATCATTTTCTGTAAGCTGTTTTAATGCTAATTTCTCTGCTTTATTCAAATTACCACCAAAATTATTGCCACGCTGCTCATACAATTTCACTAAATCCTTCTCAACCAATTCCTGGAATTTATCCAGAGCCTCAGAACGGGAGGCTACTGGATAAAATCCAGGATTGGTTGTACAAAAATGTGTTCCCAACACCTGGTCACACGTACCATTTGAGTCATTTTCCAAAATACGTAAATTCAATAAATTGTTTTGATCAGAAAAGTCCCGACACTTTATGTTGGTTATATCATTACTGTCAATATGACTTGGAGTGTCCACCAGGGGGTCCTTTGTAGCAAAATCCCCCAAAGAAAAATTTCTCTGTAATGTCAAGTCCCGTGCAAATTTATTTATATCAAGTATAGTATTGAATAAATGAAAATTATATGATGGTACAAAATTCAACCCTTTGCTCAAAAGATTAAGTTGTGCAGCTGACAAAACACAGGCAGACAAATTCAATACAGGACTTATTTATTTGCTAGAACAGAATGTAGAGGGTACCTGTTGACATCTGTGTTTGTGGCCAGCTCGTCTGTATCTCTGTTTGGGCAGTTTTTTGGAATCGCTCCCTCATTCTGTGTGGATCTTCCACAGGTGTTAACTGACTCATTGGAGGACGCAACTGACGAAGCTGAGTTTATTTCATCTTGAGAATTATCCATGTCAGAAAAACTGACAAGGCTCACTATACCCCTTGTTACGTTCTGTGAGGGGTGTAGTTTCCAAAATGGGGTCACATGTGGGTATTTATTTTTTTGCATTTATGTCAGAAGCGCTGTAAAATCAGCCACCCCTGTGCAAATCATCAATTTAGGCCTCAAATATACACAGTGCGCGCTCACAAATGTACATGGTGAACTCCTGAGCCTTGTTGTGCATCCGCATATGGGGTATGTCTGTTTTCAGGAGAAATTGCGTTACAAATTTTGGGGGTCTTTTTTTTCTTTTACTGCTGGTGAAAATAAAAAGTATGGGGCAACACCAGTATCTTAGTGTAATTTTTTTTTTACAATAACAGGCTGATGTAGCCCCCAACTTTTCCTTTTCATAAGGGGTAAAAGGAGAAAAAGCCTCCAAAATTTGAAATGCAATTTCTCCCGAGTACGGAAATACCCCATATGTGACCCTAAACTGTTTCCTTGAAATATGACAGGGCTCTGAAATGAGACCGCACCTGCGCATTTGAGGACTACATAGGGATTGCATAGGGGTGGACATAGGGGTATTCTACGCCAGTGATTTCCAAACAGGGTACCTCCTTCTGTTGCTAAACTCCCAGCATGCCTGGACAGTCAGTGGCTGTCTGGAAATGCTGGGAGTTGTTGTTTGGCAACAGCTGGAGGCTCCGTTTTGGAAACACTGCCGTACGATACGTTTTCATTTTTATTGGGGGGGGGGACAGTGTAAGGGGGTGTATATGTAGTGTTTTACCCTTTATTATGTGTTAGTGTAGTGTAGTGTAGTGTTTTTAGGATACATTGACACTGGCGGGTGTTTATGGTGAGTTTCCCGCTTGGAGTTTGCGCTGCCGTGAAAAATTTGCCGCAGCCCAAACGTGAAGCAGAAAACTAACTGTAAACCTGCCCGTTTGAATGTACCCTGTACATTCACATGGGGGGGGGGGCAAACCTCCAGCTGTTTCAAAACTACAACTCCCAGCATTTACTGACAGACCGTGCATGCTGGGAGTTGTACTTTTGCAACAGCTGGAGGCACACTGGTTGGAAAACCTTCTGTTACCTAACTGAGTATTTTCCTACCAGTGTGCCTCCAGCTGTTGCAAAACTTCAACTCCCAGCATGTTCTGATCACCGAAGGGCATGCTGGGAGATGTAGTTATGCAACAGCTGGAGGTACGCAACTACAACAACTCCCAGCATGCCGAGACAGCTGATTGCTGTTTGGGCATGCTGGGATTTGCAGTTTTGCAACATCTGGAGGGCTACAGTGATCTCCAAACTGTGGCCCTCCAGATGTTGCAAAACTACAAATCCCAGCATGCCGAGACAGCAAACTGCTATGTGGGCATGCTAGGAGTTGTAGTTTTGCAAGATCTAGAGGGCCCCAGTTGGATCACTGCACAGTGATCTCCAAACTGTAGCGCTCCAGCTGTTGCAAAACTGCAAACCCCAGCATGCCCACACAGCAAATAGCTGTCTGGGCATGCTGGAAGTTGTCGTTTTGCAACATCTGGAGGGCTATAGTTTAGAGACCACTGTATAGTGGTCTCAGACTGTAGCCCTCCAGATGTTGCTAGGCAACTCACTGGCTTCCATAGCCGTCCTCTTCTTCCGCCGATTGTCGCCCGCTGACACCGTCGATGAGTGAGTGGACCTCGCCCTTGGTCGGTTTCCCCGTCCTGCCCCGCCTATTGTGGGTGGGCAGAACGGGGAAACCAAAAGTTAACCCCCCCCCCCGCCCCCAATCTGCTATTGGTCATCGCGTCTTGACGACCAATAGCAGGGATAGGAAGGGTGGCACCCCTGCCACCTCACTCCTATCCCTTCAGGGGGATAGTCGGTGTCATGGACAACCGCGATCCCCCTTATATTTCGGGTCACCAGGTCACCATATACCCGGAATCGGCGCAAATCACAGGTGTGAATTCACTTGCGATTTGCACCGATCGCCAACATGGGGGGGGGGTTGTTGACCCCCCTGGGCATTTGCGCCGAGTGCCTGCTGATCGATATCGGCAGTCACCCCGGTCCGATCCCCGCCTGGTGAGCGGCGGGTACCGAAATTCCCACGGTCCTTAAGTACCAGGGACCAAAGGCATACCTGTATGCCCTGGGTCCCTATGTGGTTAAAGGGGTTATCCAGCATAAGGGGATTTTAGTACATACCTGGCAGACAGTAATGGACATGCTTAGGAAGGATCTGCGCTTATCTTGGGGCTAAAGGGCTATGTTGTGAGGTTACCATAACACTCTGGCTGGCTTTTTTTGAACTGGTATTTCTTGTTTGACTTTTCTTTCTTTCACTACAAATCCCAAAATTCCATTTTCCTTCCTCCCACACATCAGCCACCCCACCCATTGAAACATAAATGAGCTGCATCCATTCAAAGACCTGTGGTTTTCAATCAGGGTGCCTACAGCTGTTGCATTAGTTGCAGATTGATCAGTCTCCCACCAAGCGATCCCTCCACCCATTGAAACAGATAGGCTCCCTGTCATCAGCTGACTAGTGAGTCAGGTCTCGGCCGCATTGCAAGCTGGAAAAAATAAATATTGAGGTGCAAATTGCATAACAATTGTGAGAAAACAGTCACACACAGGTACAGACACTATATTATGAACAACACTAACTTTACAGCCCCTGTAGCATAGTCAAATTAAAAAAAAATTCTGGAATACCCCTTTAATCAGGAGAAAAGAGTCTAGAGTGAGGTGACCAAGAATCCGGTGTGCAGGTCAGAAAAACTTCCAGAAGGTTAACCATCACTACAGCACACCACTAATTTGGACCTTATGGTAGAATGGCCAAAAAGAAGCATCTCCACAAAAGCACACCAAGAGTTTGCAAAGAAGAAGGAGTCTCCGAGTGTGAGAAACAAGCTTTTTTGGCCTGATGAAACCAAAATGTAACTGTTTGTTCTCAATTCTAAGCATCATGTTTAGAGGAAGCCAGACATTGGTCATTATCACCTGCCCAATACTGTAAAGCATAGTGGTGGCAGTAGCATCATGCTGTGGAGATGTTTTTCAGCAGCTGGGAAAAGGACTGGTTAGGATTGAAGGAAAACTAAATGAAACAAGCTATTCTTAACAAAAACCTTATTCAGAGTGCTTTGGACCTCAGATTTGGCAGAAGGTTTACTTTACAACAAGATAATGACCCTTAGCACAAAGCAGAGGCAAAACAAGTGCCTTAGGTGTGGATGTCCTTGAGTGGCCCAGCCAGAGCCTTGACTGAACCCTATTGGGCATCTCGCTCGAGACCTAAAAATTGCCTGACAAACCTGACAGAGCTTGAGAGGATCCCCAAACTGCGAATATGCAAATATTCTGGCATCATACCCATGAAGACGGCTGCAATTGCTGCCAAAGGTGCTTCAACTAAGTACTGTGTAAAAGATCTGAATGCTTATGCCAATGCAATAATTTAGGTTTTCCTTTTTAATATATAAGATTCTGTTTTCACTTTGTCATTATTGGGTATTGATTTTGAGTGCAAAATGATGGGAGGAACTTAATTTTTTTCTTTGTTTATTTTACCACAAGACTGAAACATGGCAAAATGTGATAAAAGTGAAAGGGTCTGAAGACTTTTCGAATGCATTGTACGCATGTATGTGTGCTGTTTTTTCACTGCTGGTATGTATTTATGCTTTTGGTATAGTCCCTGCTGGTGTATATTAATGTTTATATTTCAGTTTTTTCTTTGCCTTAGGCAGCAAAAAAACTAGAATTGCCCTGAAATTCAAGATATTCAACTTACATATAAAAAAAGAAATACTATACTAAAATCCTAATATGTATAGTGACTAAAGTCTATGGCCTTCAGCAGTATTTTAAAAACAACATTTGTGTAGAAAAGAAAATGCATCCGTTTTAGCCAGTTTGATAACATTTTAAATTTATATTCTCTTATGCTATGCAGCAAGAACATGTCTTTTAAAAATATATTTAACTGTTTTGGAGAGATGTGCAAGTTATAGAAATAAAGATCATGAAGAAAGTAGCAGAATGCTGACTGAGCACATTATGCCTAATGATCAAGACATTAAGCTAATGAGAGTCATTTATCAAGGTATGGAAATTGAAAATATATATATATATATTATCCTCAATTCTGGTTGTCCTATCAATCATAGCATAATTCTATGCTGCATGAGAACCATGATGAATTCAGTATAAATATTTTTCTAATTTACATAAGTTTCCGATAGCTTTCACCAGATGAAAACAATGTATGGGGGAATTTATCATTTACAGTGTTTTCTCTTTTTTTTTTTTTTGTGGGTTTTTAACCAATCCAGGACGTAAGGCCTTGCATCCTTGTAGTTAAGGACCAAGGGCATACCTGCATGCCCTGATCCAGGGTTTAAACTGTTCTCAAGAGTGGAGAACGCTTCAAACCCGGTGGGTCCTAGCAGCCAAATTCTCTCTCCAAAAGCCCTATGGCGCTCTTCCAAGAGCCCTGTTGAGCGCTCGCACAGAACTTTACATCCACATACGGGGTATTTCCTTACTCAAGAGAAATTGGGCTAGGGGGGCGTGGTTTGGCCGCTGCACTGAATGGCCGCGTGAGTGAGTAGCTCCGTTAGAGGCACCGGTAAAAGCTGATACAAATGCCTGCCAGCGACTGTTACTGCGGCTTACTGGATCACAGATCCGAGATGGCGACTTGGGGCAGGACCAGGACCGATAAACAGAGAGAAGTGAAGTCCCTAAAGCATTTTTTTTCAGCCGGACAAGTCGGGGAGGCGGCGAAATAAAGATGGCGCCGGAGCGTCTTCTCCCTCACTGACTGAGCGGGACCCGCTAGCGATTACTGCCCAACGCCATGAAGCGGAAGCAGCACATCTCCCAAAACAACAAAGGCTCAAGGTAGGATGCAATATGCCCTCCTCTAGAGCCCCTAAGTCTTGTGAACTGCCGAGAACCCATAGCTCACCTGTGTCCCTGGGGGGAGCGGACGCCCCAAAATCCAGACATGGCAGATGACACATTGCCCCTATCCCTCGCTGCTTCACTGCAGGATAGGGCGGACAGTAGCGGCAGCATCCGGGATTGTGTCCCTGGAGACAATATAGGGCACTCGCCCCAAGTTAGCCCTATTAAGCAGAAGCCCAGAATGGACTTAGACGGGGGCTGTGCAGATGGTGAGAGAGGAGACAGCAGTGCAGAGGGGGCCGAAAGAGAGTCCGACATCTTTGCAGCTTATCAAACCTCTGACAAGACAGTGTCTGAGTCAACATTGAAGGACATGCTGTTACTGCTGCGTTCATCCATCCATAAGGACTTTAACATGCTACTGCAACCAGTCCGAGCTTCCCTACAAGTAATGGACACTAAGATCCTACATGTAGAAAACAAAATGGGCTCTTTTGCTCAGGCTCATAACGAGCTAGTTGATGCTCACAACGTCTTGGACGATAAAATGGAAGCAGTACAGGCTAAACTAGTGGATGCTGAAGATAGAAATAGGAGAAATAATGTAAAGTTCCGTGGCATCCCGGAATCAATTCCTGGCTCCCAGCTTTCTCAATACATTAAAGAGTTAACCCATTCCTTACTGCCTGATTTAGATGGCTATGAATATAGCATCGACCGAGCGCATAGGATCCCTAAGCCTAAGAATCTACCTGACGATGTCCCCAGGGATGTGCTCGCTAGGTTTACTTTCTATAATACTAAAGATATGCTACTGAGATTCTCCAGAAAACACAAATCTTTGCCTGAACCATATGAAGACATCCTGATGTTTGCAGACCTGTCGGCGGCCACATTGCAGGCAAGAAGAGACTTTCACCCTTTGACACTGGAACTGCGCAGACTAGGCATCCCCTATAGATGGGGATTCCCCGCCAAGGTCCTGGTTCTGAGACAGAATAAAATGTTTGCTCTAAATTCTGTAGCAGAGGGTATGAAGACTCTCCTATCCTGGGGCCTAGCAGTCAGAGACCCTCCGGAGCCCTCTCCAGATTTGGCTCAGAGGAGCCGATCAGAACCGGCTTGACAGATGAGATGGTAACATCTGTGACTCCACTCTGACATTACTACTGGTGCCTTGGAGGTGACTTGGCATTTGTGACTGTTCTGTTGTTCATTTGACTTCTATTCTATTTTTGCTCCATGATACCCCATTTGAAGCGTACACCCACTGGCGATACACTGTGTTGATGTTATTACTGTTTTACTCTTTGAGTGATATTGTGCACTACTTCACTATTATTAGTACTTGGAACTAATTAGCTACGGGGAACCTGTTGTTATAGGTTTCTCGTTGTATGTATATTTATATATTTGTTTGTTTTATTGCTTTATTCTTCTTTCCCCCCCGTGTCCCTCCCCCCCTTCCCCCTCTCTGATATATATACAGCAGCCGCCATGAGTGTGGAGGTATTTTCCCTAAATGTAAACAGGCTAAATAGCCCCCCTAAACGTAATTTTATGTGGCGGGAGTTGACACGAGCCAAGGCAGACATAGCCTGTATACAAGAGACTCATGTAGGTGACAAAAATCCCCTTCTCTGACTCATAGGAAATATCCCACTGTCATATGCTCTTCTTTTAAAAAAAAGAAGAGGGGGGTCATGATAGCATTTAGTGATAGGATTGCACTAACTATAGAGAAACAGATTATTGACCCCCAAAGTAGATATATCATTGTGGTATGCCTTATAAACAATGTTCAGTACACGTTGGTCAATTTGTATGCCCCAAATGTACGCCAGAACCTCTTTTTAGAGAGAGTTTTCAGGAAGATGAGCGCTGTGAGGAAGGGAGCGTTAATTGTGTGTGGGGACTTTAACCACTTAAGGACCTAGGGCGTATGAATACGCCTTGACGTCCTGGTACTTAAGGACCCAGGGCGTATCCATACGCCAGTGGGAATTTCGGTCCCCGCCGCGTGCCGGGCGGGGACCGGGCCGGGGTGACTGCTGATATCAATCGGCAGGCACCCCGTGCAAATGCCCAGGGGGGTCATCAGACCCCCCACGTCGGCGATCGGCGCAAATCGCAAGTGAATTCACACTTGCGATTTGCGCCGATTCCGGGTCATACGGGTCTATTGTGACCGGAATAGAAGGGGGATCGCGGTTGTCTAAGACACCCACGATCCCCCTGTAGGCATAGGAGTGAGGTGGCAGGGTTGCCACCCCTCCTATCCCTGCTATTGGTCTGCTATTGATCGTCAGAGGCGACGACCAATAGCAGACCGGGGGCGGGGGGGGGTTAACTTTCATTTTCCCCGTCCTGCCCACCCACAATAGGCGGGGCAGAACGGGGAACCGAAGGGGACCGGGTGCCGACGTCCACTTACCCGTCCGGAGGCTGCGGCGACGGTGATCGGCGGGCGGCGTCACGTGCGTCTGAAGAGGACGGCTGCAGGGATCCTACGGAAGCCGGTAAGTAGATCTGGAGGGCTACAGTCTGAGACCGTGGTCTCTAACTGTAGCCCTCCAGATGTTGCAAAGCTACAACTCCCAGCATGCCCAGACAGCTGTTTGGGCATGCTGGAATATGTAGTTTTGCAATAGCTGGAGGGCTGCAGTTTGAGACCACTATACAGTGGTCTCTAAACTATATCCCTCCAGATGTTGCAAAACTACAACTCCTAGCATGCCCACATAGCTGTTTGTTGTCTGGACATGCTGGGAGTTGTAGTTTTGCAACATCTGGAGGTCCATAGTTTGGAGATCACTGTGCAGTGGTCTAAAAACTGTAGCTCTCCAGATGTTGCAAAACTGCAATTCCCAGCATGCCCAGAAAGCAAACAGCTGTCTCGGCATGCTGGGAGTTGTAGTTGGGTACTTACAGCTGTTGCATAACTACATCTCCCAGCATGCCCTTCGGTGATTAGTACATGCTGGGAGTTGTAGTTTTGCAACAGCTGGAGGCACACTGGTTGGAAAATATTGAGTTAGGTAATAGAACCTAACTGAAGGTTTTCCAACCAGTGTGCCTCCAGCTGTTGCAAAACTACAACTCCCAGCATGGACGGTCTGTCAGTACATGCTGCTGGGAGTTGTAGTTTTGCAACAGCTAGAGGTTTGCCCCCCCCCCCAATGTGAATGTATAGGGTACATTCACATGGGCTGATTTACAGTAAGTTTCCTGTCTCAAGTTTGAGCTGCAAAAAAATTTCCGCCGTAGTGCAAACTCCTAGCGGGAAACTCTCCGTAAATCCCTACCTGTGTGAATGTACCCTATGAACACTACACTATGCTACACTGAAAAATAATAAAGGGTAAAACACTACATATACACCCCCTTACACTGCCCCCCCCCCCAATAAACAATTTAAAACGTCTTGTACGGCAGGGTTTCCAAAACGGAGCCTCCAGCTGTTGCAAAACAACAACTCCCAGCATTTCTGTACAGCCACTGACTGTCCAGGCATGCTGGGAGTTTAGCAACAGCTGGAGTCACCCTGTTTGGGAATCACTGGCGTAGAATACCCCTATGTCCACCCCTATGCAATCCCTAATTTAGTCCTCAGATGCGCATGGTGCTCTCTTACTTCGGAGCCCTGTCGTATTTCAAGGAAACAGTTTAGGGCCACATATGGGGTATCTCCGTAGTCAGGAGAAATTACACTACAAATTTTGGGGGGCTTTTTTTCCTTTTACCGCTTGTGAAAAGGAAAAGTTGGGGGCTACACCAGCCTGTTAGTGTAAAAAAATTAAAAAATTTACACTAACATGCTGGTGTTGCCCCATACTTTTTATTTCCACAAGCGGTAAAAGGAAAAGACCCCCAAAATTTGTAACGCAATTTCTCCTGAGTACAGAAATACCCCAGATGTGGGCGTAAAATGCTCTGCGGGCACACAACAAGGCTCAGGAGTGAGAGCGCACCATGTACATTTGAGGCCTAAATTGGTGATTTGCACAGGGGTGGCTGATTTTACAGCGGTTCTGACAAACGCAAAAAAAAAATACCCACATGTGATCCCATTTTGGAAACTACACCCCTCACCGAACGTGACAAGGGGTATAGTGAGCCTGAACACCCCACAGGTGTTTGACGAATTGTCATTAAAGTTGGATGGGAAAATGAAAAAAATTATATTTTTTCACTAAAATTCTGGTGTTACCCTAAATTTTTCATTTTCACATCGGGAAATAGGAAAAAAGCCCCCCCAAATTTGTAAACCCATCTCTTCTGAGTAAGAACATATCCCATATGTGAATTTAAAGTGCTCTGGGGCAAACTACAATGCTCAGAAGAGAAGGAGCGCCATTGGGATTTTGTAGAGAAAATTTGTCCGGAATTGAAGGCCACATGTGTTTACAAAGCCCCCATAGTGCCAGAACAATGAACCCCCGACACATGTGACCCCATTTTGGAAACTACACCCCTCACGTAATGTAATAAGGGGTACATTGAGAATTTACGCCCCACAGGTGTCTGACAGATTTTTGGAACAGTGGTTCGTGAAAATGAAAAATTAAATTTTTCATTTGCACAGCCCACTGTTCCAAAGATCTGTGGGGTGTAAATACTCACTGCACCCCTTATTAAATTCTGTGAGGGGTGTAGTTTCCAAAATGGGGTCACATGTGGGGGGGTCCACTGTTCTGGCACCAGGGGGGGCTTTGTAAACGCACATGGCCCCTGACTACCATTCCAAACTAATTCTCTTTCCAAAAGCTCAATGGCGCTCCTCTTCTTCTGAGCATTGTAGTTCGCCAGCAGAGCATTTTACGTCCTAACATGGGGTATTTCCATACTCAGAAGAAATGGGGTTACACATTTTGGGGGTCATTTTCTCCTATGACCCCTTGTAAAAATGTAAAATTTAGGGGAAAAACTGCATTTTAGTAAAAAAAAAAAAAAAATTTATTTACACATCCAACTTTAACGAAAAGTCGTCAAACACCTGTGGGGTGTTAAGGCTCAGCGGACCCCTTGTTACGTTCCTTGAGGGGTGTAGTTTGCAAAATAGTATGCCATGTGGGTATTTTTTGCTGTTCTGGCACCACAGGGGCTTCCTAAATGCGACATGCCCCCAAAAAAACATTTCAGCAAAAGTTGCTTTCAAAAAGCCAAATGTGACTCCTTCTCTTATGTCCTAACATGTGGTATTTCCTTACTCAGAAGAGATGGGGTTACACATTTGGGGGGGCATTTTCTCCCATTACCCTTTGTAAAAATTGTAAATTTGGGGGAAAAACTGCACTTTAGTGAAACATTTTTTTTTTCATTTACACATCCGACTTTAACGAGAAGTCGTCAAACACCTGTGGGGTGTTATGGCTCACTGGACCCCTTGTTACATGCCTTGAGGGGTCTAGCTTCCAAAATAGTATGCCATGTTGGGGTTTTATGCTGTTCTGGCACCATAGGGGCTTCCTAAATGTGACATGCCCCCCAAAAACCATTTCAGCAAAATTCCCGCTCCAAAATCCTATTGTCGCTCCTTCCCTTCTGAGCCCTCTAGTGCACCCGCCGAACACTTGACATACACATATGAGGTATTTCCTTACTCGAGAGAAATTGGGTTACAAATTTTGGGGGGATTTTTCATCTATTACCCCTTGTAAAAATTCAAAAACTGGGTCTACAAGAACATGCGAGTGTAAAAAATGAAGATTTTGAATTTTCTCCTTCACTTTGCTGCTATTCCTGTGAAACACCTAAAGGGTTAACACACTTACTGAATGTCATTTTGAATACTTTGAGGGGTGCAGTTTTTATAATGGGGTCATTTGTGGGGTATTTCTAATATGAAGGCCCTTCAAATCCACTTCAAAACTGAACTGGTCCCTGAAAAATTCCGATTTTGAAAATTGTGAAAAATTGGAAAATTGCTGCTGAACTTTGAAGCCCTCTGATGTCTTCCAAAAATAAAAACACGTCAATTTTATGAAGCAAACATAAAGTAGACATATTGTATATGTGAATCAATGTATAATTTATTTGGAATATCCATTTTCCTTACAAGCAGTGAGCTTCAAAGTAAAAAAAAATGCAAAATTTTCAATTTTTTCATCAAATTTTTGAATTTTTCACCAAGAAATGATGCAAGTATCGACAAAATTTTACCACTAACATAAAGTAGAATATGTCACGAAAAAACATTCTCGGAATCAGAATGAAAGGTAAAAGCATCCCATAGTTATTAATGCTTGAAGTGACAGTGGTCAGATGTTCAAAAAATGGCTGGGTCCTTAAGGTATATTTGGGCTGGGTCCTTAAGGGGTTAACTCTGTGGCAAACCCTGGCTTGGACCTCTCAGCATCAACAGGTCACAGATCTTTTTATTTGACAAAGACAATTATTGAGAATGATCTATTTGATATCTGGCGCATTCAACACGCAACTGAACGAGATTATACCTACTGTTCGCCTAGATTTCACACATATTCCAGGATAGATTTAATCTTAGTTGATAGGGGTATGATAACTAAAGTACGGGACACCAACATTGGAGTACCCACGTGGTCGGATCATGCGCCTGTCAGTCTGACCATCCACTGCAATCGAGACATGCACAGCGACTTTGTGTGGAGGGCCAACTCCCACATAATAGCACACACAGACCATTCATTGACGATAGAAAAAAAAATGGAGGAATACTTTCAGCTTAATGCTACTGATGATGTGACTCCAGCTACAATCTGGCAGGCACACAAAGCGGTGATGAGAGGCTCTTTTATCCAGCTGGGTGCCACCCTGAAAAGGCGTAGACAACAAGATATGACGGAAGCCCTCAACAATATTGCCACTTTGGAGGCCTTACAGAAAAATCAATATGATCGAACTGTAGACACCCGACTCAGCTTAGTGGTGTGGATGCTGGATGACCTCGGCAAGGTGCTTGTCCAGTCCTGGTAAAAACGGCGATGCTTCTCTGGGGCGCCTCCAGATGCGTAGATGCTTCAACTCCCGACCCAGGTGGGGGTTGAAGAAGGAGGAAGATACGGGAGCAATTGAAAGTTTTTAAAAGCTTTATTCAGACGACGCGTTTCGCAAGGGGTCCCTTGCTTCATCAGGTCACGACCTGATGAAGCAAGGGACCCCTTGCGAAACGCGTCGTCTGAATAAGATCCTCTATGCCCACAACCGTCTCAATTGGCTATTAATACCTTCCTCTCCTCTCTCCATCTGCCTAAATTAGACCCGGAATCCCTCTCCTCAGGCTATCACCCCTCAGGAAATCAGGTCGGCAGTTCGCTCCCTCCCTTCACATACAGCCCCTGGCCCGGATGGACTCCCCAATGAATATTATAAACGATTTCTCCCTACACTCCTGCCCCATTTACACTTAGTTTTAAATATAGCTATGTCTACGGGTTCCTTTCCTCCTGACATGTTAGAGGCCCTAATCACAACAATCCCAAAACCAGGCAAGAATAGAGAAATAGTTTCTAATTAC
This sequence comes from Hyla sarda, assembly GCF_029499605.1. NCBI lineage: Eukaryota > Metazoa > Chordata > Amphibia > Anura > Hylidae > Hyla > Hyla sarda. The sequence continues at coordinate 195,222,202 of NC_079192.1, read as the reverse complement.
CGCCCAATCTCACTATTAAATAGTGACGTCAAAATTTATGCTAAAGTGCTCGCTGTGAGACTGCAAGTGCTCTTGCCCACCATTCTACACACGTACCAAGTGGGCTTCACGCTAGGCAGGCAGGCACCGGATAACACTCGCAAAGTTTTATCATTACTTCAGCATTGTGAAGTTTATAAAATTCCCTAGTTTTTTTTGGCATTAGACGCAGAAAAGGCCTTTGACAGGGTGAACTGGCAATATACGTTTTCGGCACTTGAGAGTTTTGGATTCTCTGGACCGATATTATTAGCAATAAAGGCCCTTTACTCTAACCCCGTGGCAAGAGTTTTTACTAATGGAGCACTTTCCCGCCGGTTCACCCTGTCTAACGGCACGCATCAGGGCTGCCCCCTGTCGCCCCTAATTTTCCTACTGTCTATCGAACCCCTAGCGCAGGCTATCCGCCTAAACACAGACATTATGGGAGTACAAATTAAAGCAACTGAACACAAGCTCGCACTCTTTGCGGATGACATACTCCTCTCACTTACTAATGTCCAACAATCTTTACCAGCACTGTTCCAAACTATTCACACGTTTAGCCAAATTTCATACTACAAATTGAACGTTGCCAAATCACAGATCCTTCCTGTGGGCCTTCCCCAGTTGCTGTTATCCTCCTTACAGAATACATTTACACTAGACTGGCAAGACACATCCATCACTTACTTGGGCATACAACTTACTTATCCGTCCTCACGCATGTTCCATACTAACTTTTTACCACTACTACAGTCACTGTCCATGGCTATGCAAACTTATGCGAAAGCCATTTTGTCATGGTTTGGGAGGATGGCGTCCTTCAAGATGTTCTTACTCCCCAAACTTCTATATTTATTTAGGACTCTCCCCATACACATACCTACCTCCTTCTTTAAGGACATCAATAAATTGATAAACAGCTTTGTTTGGCAGGACAAACGTCTGAGAATTCAGAAAAGAGTCATGACGCATCATAAGCTCTCTGGGGGATTAGGCTTACCTCACATAGAGGACTACTAAAAAGCGTGCATATTAGACCAATTACAGTATTGGTGGAAACCTACACCAGATAAGACATGGATATCTCTGGAACAGCAGTGCAGCCCAGACTACTCATTGAAATCAAGATTGATAGCCATTGCAGCTAACAAATCGGTTCCAAAGTCCTACTTATCTGCAGTGTCGGTGTCAGAATCTATCTGGAAAAAGGCTCTCCAACAACCCAGCCCCTTAAGTGCCTGTCAGCCTGCAGACATACCCCTTGATTTTTTGTCCCTATGCATTCCTGACTTGGATCTAATGCAGTGGATGCAGTTAGGGCTTACATCAATCGGAGACGTTCTAGAACCAGATGGGAATATACACTTTCCGTCACTTAGAGAGTAGTCGGATCCCACATAGAGAGTTTTACAAGAGCATACAAATTAGAAGTCTGATTAACACTAATATCCTCAGCACTATAAAGATTCCAACGAAACTACTGAACTATCTACACAGGGATGGTAAAATAATTAAGGGTATAACTTTCTTTTATAACTATCTTAATGACAAGCAGTTGTTGCTACATTTTGATTACATGAAAAAATGGGAAAAGGAACTAGCGACCATACTTACTGATAACCAATGGCAGCTATCATTCCGTTGGGTGAAGAAAATATTTAGGTGCACTAACCACCAAGAGGCAGTGTCTAAGACAGTGTTTAGATGGTATTACACGCCTATGAGATTACACCATGTCAACCCATCATGTTCACAAAGTTGCTAGAGGGAATGTGGAGCTTTGGGCACGCTTTCGCATGTTCTTTGGCACTGTCAAATAATACGCCCACTCTGGAGAGGTATTGAACTGAGTATTAATAGGTTACTTGGCTACCAGACTACTCTTACCCCTCAAACGGCCTTGCTACTCATTGACTTAGAGGACTTCCCAGTACCCTCCCGCACTGTGATCGCTCATCTACTCATATCCACTAAATTGTTAATTACCAGAAATTGGAAAACTATAAAATCCCCCAGCTTGACCGATGTGCTACACCATGTGAATCTAACCTGTGAATATGAACGCTCTTATGCCTTGGCCCAGCATCAATACACAAAATTTGAAGCCCAATGGAACCTGTGGCTAATTTTTCATTTTCATGTCCAACTTTAACAAAAATTCATCAAACAACTGTGGGGTGTTAAGGCTCAATGTACCCCTTGTTATGTTCCTTAAGGGGTGTAGTTTTCAGAATTGTGCAATGTTTTTTTTTTTTGTTTTGTTTTACTGTTCTGGCACCATGGGGGCTTCCTAAATGCAACAAGGCCCCCAAAAACCATTTCAGCAATATTCTCTCTCCAAAAGCCATAATATGCTTTTGAAATGGCAGTTGAGCAGTGAATCCGCTGAACCTGTGTGGATGATGACGTGGGCCGTACCAGGGAGCAGAGTCTAAGGTACCACTGGTTTTCACCAGAGCCCGCCGCAAAGTGGGATGGACTTGTTGCAGCAGGCCGCACCCAGGACGCTACCCCTGATACAACTTGTCCACACAGGCTGCTGAGGTGCTATGCGGCACAGGTAGGATGAGGCAAAAACCACAGGTAACAGTTTTGCTTTTGGAGGGTTTTTGGGTTAAGACGGCGCAAGCTCCTAAAGATGAAGCATCTACCTCCAAAAAGAAGGTTTTTTTTTAGGATCAGGTCATGAGAGGAGAAGGCCTCTTTGGCTCTAGGAGACCAAGACTTGGGATTACAGTTCTTTTTTCGGAAGAAGGCAGCATAGCCAAAACGGACGTTGGAGTGGGGGCATCCCTGTATACTTGTGGATATTATTTACACCTTGGTGGTTTTTTGTACTGCATATGTTTACATATTATGCTACCTCTTGGATACACGTGCAATATATGGCCACTTGAGCCTGTACTGTTTACTATGTCTACTACATGGTTCTGTATGCACTCTTTATAGCCAATTTACCACCTAAGATTACGGTCTATACTTGTAATGGTATTAGCCCAACTATTGTTTGATGCTGATAATCTCCTGATACATATATGTACTGATTTTAGGTCTCTTATAGACCCTATTTTTTACTTGATTAAACTAATTGTCATATATTTCTATAAGTGACCCCATGCTTCTTGGTTCTCTATTCATATCATTAGGAGTTCACCCAATGTGCTTACATACTATATTAAAGATATATGTAAGATTAAAGAAGATTAAATATAATTTTGAAATTTTAAATTGAAGATTTTAGATATATTAAAATAAAATAAAAAAATTAAGGTGCCAACAGCATAAAGAGACCATATGGTAGCACAATAACACAGCCTGGAGCTTGCAGCAGCATGACTAGACAAGAGGGCTTTACAATCCCTAAGATTAAAAGATTAATTTTAAAATTGAAATTGAAGATTTATCATAGCTAGTGCTACCATAAAATATTTTTATAAATAAAATAATGTCCCAGGCCCAGCAGCATCAGTAAACCATATAGTGGCTGAATGGTACAGCCTGGAGCTGGCGGCAGCATGAGTAGACAATAGGGCTTCACAATCCATAAGATTCAAAGAGGAATTTTAAAAGTTGAAATAAAGAGACCATATAGAGACTGAATGGCACAGCCTGGAGGTGGCAAAGCATGAGGAGACCATACAGTGTATGAATGGCACAGCTAGGAGGTGGTGAAGCATGAAGAGACAATAGTGTCTGAATGGCAAAGCCTGGAGTTGGATGAAGCATGAGGATACCATATAGTGGCTGCATGGCACAGCCTGGAGTTGGCTGAAGCATGAGGAGACCATATAGTGGCTGAATGGCACAGATTGGAGTTGGTGACAGCATGAGTAGAACGTATAGTGGCTGAATGGCACAGCCTGGAGGTAGTGAAGCATGAGGAGACCATAAAGTGTCTGAATGACACAGCCTGGTGTGGGCTGAAGCATTAGGAGACCATATAGTGGCTGATTGGCACAGCCTGGAGTTTGTGGCAGCCTGAGGAGACCATATAGTGTCTGAATAACACAGCCTGGAGTTGGCTGAAGCATGACGACACCATATAGTGGCAGAATTACACAGTCTGGAGTGGGCTGAAGCAGGAGGAGACCATATAGTGGCTGAAAAGCACAGCCTGTGGGTCATGAAGCATGAGGAGACCATATAGTGTCTGAATGGCAAAGCCTGGAATTGGCTGAAGCATGAGGAAACCATATACTGAATGTAGTGGCTGAAGCCTGTGTGGCACAGCCTGTGGGTCATGAAGCATGAGGAGACCATATAGTGTCTGAATGGCAAAGCCTGGAATTGGCTGAAGCATGAGGAAACCATATACTGAATATAGTGACTGAATGGCACAGCTGGAGTTAACTGAAGCATTAGAAGACTATATAGTGGCTGAATGGCAAAACCTGGAGTTGGCGGTAGCATGAATAGAACATAAAGTGGCTGAATGGCAAAGCCTGGAGTTGGCTGCAGCATGAGTAGAACATATAGTGGCTGATTGACACAGCCAGGAGTTTGTAGGAGCAGGAGGAGACCATACAGTGTCTGAATGGCAAAGCCTGGAGTTGTCTGAAGCATAAGGAGACCATATAGTGGCTGAATGGCACAGCCTGGAGGTGGTGAAGCATGAGGAGACTATATAGTGTCTGAATGGCACAGCCTGGCATTGACTGAAGAATGAGGAGACCATATAGTGGATGAATGGCCCAGCCTGGAGTTGGCGGCAGCATGAGTAGGGCATATAGAAGCTGATTGGCACAGCCTGGAGTTTGTGGCAGTAAGAGGAGACAATATAGTGTCTTAATGGCACAGCCCGAAGGTGGCTGAAGCATGATGAGACCATATAGTGGCTGAATGGCACAGCCTGAAGTTGGCTGAAGCATGAGGAGACCATATAGTGTCTGATTGGCACAGCCTGGAGTTGGTGACAGTACGAGTAGAACATATAGTGGCTGATTGGCACAGTTGGGAGTTTGTGGCAGCAGGAGGAGACCATGTAGTGTCTGAATGGCACAGCCTAGAGGTGGCTTAAGCATGAGGAGACCATATAGGGTCTGAATGGCACAGCCTGGAGTTGGCTGAAGCATAAGGAGACCATATAGAGACTGAATGGCACAGCCTGGAGGTGGCGAAGCATGAGGAGACCATACAGTGTCTGAATGGCACAGCCAGGAGGTGGTGAAGCATGAGGAGACCATAGTGTTTAAATGGCAAAGCCGGGAGTTGGATGAAGCATGAGGAGACCATATGGCAGCAGCATGAGTAGAGCATATAGTTGCTGATTGGCACAGTCGGGAGTTTGTGGCTGCAGGAGGAGACCATATAGTGTCTGAATGGCACAGACTGGAGGTGGTTGAAGCATGAGAAGACCATATAGTGTCTGACTGGCACAGCCTGTAGTTGGCTGAAGCTTGAGGAGACCATATAGTGGCTGAATGGCACAGCCTGGAGTTGGCTTAAGCATGAGGAGACCATATAGTGTCTGAATGGCACAGACTGGAGGTGGTGAAGCATGAGTCGACCATATAATGGCTGATTGGCACAGCCTAGAGTTTGTGGCAGCATGAGGAGACCATATAGTGTCTGAATGGCACTGCCTGGAGGTGGCTGAAGCATAAGGAGACCATATAGTGGCTGAATGGCACAGAATGGAGTTGGCTGAAGCATGAGTAGACCATGTAGTGGCTGAATGGCATAGCCTTGAGTTGGCAGCAGCATGATTAGAACATACATTGTTTCAAGATTGAGATTTCAACATTGATCTTTCAATGTAAGGGGATATGAAACCCTCGGGTGTACTGCTGTTCCTGCACCTGACTGCTCCTGTGTCTTTAAGGAATTACTTGGCTTACTGATGCATCTGGGCTTGGGCCTTACATTTTGGATGTTTAGCACGAGCTAAATATATATTTAATAGAAATTTCAACATTGATCTTTCAATGTAAGGGGTTATGAAACCCTCAGATGTACTGCTGATGCCTGCTCCTGACTGCTCCTGTGTCTTTCAGGAATTACTTGGCTTACTGATGCCTCAGGGCTTGGGCCTTACATTTTTGGATGGTAACACTAGCTAATATGCATCTTCTATAGAGATTTCAATATTCACCTTTTAACCCCTTAAGGACGCAGGACGTAAATGTATGTCCTGGTGCGGTGGTACTTAACGTTCTGTGCATAACTGCGGGCATCGGAGCGATGCCCATGTCATGCGCGGCTGATCCCGGCTGCTGGTCGCAGCCAGAGACCCGCTGGCAATGGCCGACGCCCTCGATCTCGCGGGCGTCCGCCATTAACCCCTCAGGTGCCGGGATCAATACAGATCCCGGCATCTGCGGCAGTGCGCGATTTCAATGAATGATCGGATCGCCCGTAGCGCTGCTGCGGGGATCCGATCATTCAGAACGCCGCACGGAGGCCCCCTCACCTTCCTCCTTCCGGCTTCTGGCGTCTTCTGCTCTGGTTTGAGATCCAGCAGACCAGAGCAGAAGATGACCGATAACACTGATCTGTTCTATGTCCTATACATAGAACAGATCAGTATTAGCAATCATGGTATTGCTATGAATAGTCCCCTATGGGGACTATTCAAGTGTAAAAAAAATGTAAAAAAAATTAAAAGTAAAAGTAAAAAAAAAAGTGAAAAATCCCCTCCCCCAATAAAAAGTAAAACGTCCGGTTTTTCCTATTTTACCCCCAAAAAGCGTAAAAAATTAATTTAATAGACATATTTGGTATCGCCGCGTGTGTAAATGTCCGAACTATTACAATAAAATGTTAATGATCCCGTACGGTGAACGGCGTGAACGTAAAAAAAAAAAAGTCCAAAATTGCTACTTTTTTAATACATTTTATATAAAAAAAAATATTTAAAATGTATTAAGTTTTTTTACATGCAAATGTGGTTTAAAAAAAGTACAGATCATGGTGCAAAAAATGAGCCCTCATACCGCCGCTTATACTGAAAAATAAAAAAGTTATAGGTCATCAAAATAAATGGATTATAAACGTACTAATTTGGTTAAAAAGTTTGTGATTTTTTTTAAGCACAACAATAATAGAAAAGTATGTAATATTGGGTATCTTTTTAATCGTATTGACCCTCAGAATAAATAACATACGTCATTTTTACCATAAATTGTACGGCGTGAAAACGAAACCTTCCAAAATTAGCAAAATTGCGTTTTTCTTTTTAATTTCCCCACAAAAATTGTGTTTTTTGGTTGCCCCGTACATTCTATGATATAATGAGTTATCTCATTACAAAGTACAACTGGTTTCGCAAAAAGCAAGCCCTCATACTAGTCTTTGGATGAAAATATAAAAGAGTTATGATTTTTAGAAGGCGAGGAGGAAATAATGAAAACGTAAAAATGTAATTGTCTGAGTCCTTAAGGCCAAAATGGGCTGAGTCCTTAAGGGGTTAATGTGAGGGGTTGTGAATCCCTCTAGTGTACTCATGCTGCTGCCTGCTCCTGTATGTGTCATATATCAACTACATGATTTAGTGATGCTGCTGAGCCTAGGACATTACCTAAATATGTTTATGGTAGCACTAGGTACCATACATCTTCAATTGCAATTTCAAAATTCATCTTTTATTGTTAGAGATTGTGAGGCCCTATGGCCAACTACAAGCTGTGTCATTCAGACACTATATGGTCTCTTCTTGCTTCAGCCTCATCCAAGCTGTGTCCTCCAGACAATTTATGGTCTCCTAATGCTGCCACCACCTCCACGCTGTCTCATTCAGCCACTATATGGTCTCCTCATGCTGCCAAAGCCTCCACGCTATATCATTCAGCCACTGTATGGTCTCATCGTGCTTTAGCCTCATCCAAGCTGTGTCATTCAGCCCCTATATGGTCTCTTCCTGCTGCCAACACCTCCAATCTATGTCATTCAGTCACTATATGGTCTCATCACGCTGCCAACATCTCCACGCTGTGTCATTCAGCTACTATATGGTCTCCTCATGCTGCCAACACCTCCATGCTGTGTCATTCAACCACTATATGGTCTCCTCATGCTGCCAACACCTCCACGCTGTCATTCAGTCACTATATGGTCTCCTCATGCTGCCACCACCTTGACGCTGTGTCATTCAGCCACTATATGGTCTCCTCATACTGATGCCACCTCCAGGCTCTGTCATTGTGCTGCTCTGCCTCAGTGATTCTAAAAGTGATGCCGGTAATCTGCATGTTATTTTGAATAACAGTATTATTTCACTACCCCAGCACATACCACATGCATGTTAGAACACAGCAAAGTGTTATATACCCCTATTGAGGTTCTCTGTAGGCCAGAAATAGCCATTTTTAATATAGATTCGCCGCAAATAAATTTGTATCGAAACTAATTTTTTTCGGAAAATTCATCGAATCGGCCGTATCACATTTTTAAAAAGTTTGCTCATCTCTACTCTCTCCTGTCTGATAATACTCCTCTGTGCTATCTACTGTCTGATGTCACTGCTCTGTGCTTTCTACTGTCTGATAGGACTCCAATGTGCTCTCTCCTATCTGAAAGGACTCCTATGTGCTCTCTCCTGTCTGATAGCACTCATCTGTGCTCTTTCCTGTCTGATAGCACTACTCTGTACTCTCTCTCATCTGATAGTACTCCTCTATACTCTCTCCTGTCTGATGGCCCTCCTCTGTTCTCTCTCCTGTCTGATAGGACTCCTTTGTGCTCTCTCCTGTCTGATAGCACTCCTCTGTGCTCTCTCCTGTCTGATAGTACTCCTCTATGCTCTCTCCCGTCTGATAGCACCCGTCTGTGCTCTCTCCCATCTGATAGTACTCCTCTGTGGGGGCTAAAAAAATAAATAAATAAACTGTTAAAAAAAGTTAATAAAAGTGAATTAACCCCTTCCGAATAAAAGTTTAAATCCCCCTCCCCCTTTTCCCATTTTTAAAATAAAATAATAAAATAATCACAAGTGGTACCGCGGAGTGTGTAAACTGCCGAGTATGTTTGAATTATTAAAATATAAAGTTAGCTAAACCGCACGGTCGATGGCGTACACATAAAAAAATGCCAAAGTCCAAAATTGGGCATTTTGGTCACTTTATATACCATAAATATTTTTATAAAAGCGATCAAAATGTCCCATCAAAACAAAAATGGTACCGATAAAAACTAAAGACCACGGCGCAAAAAATTTGCCCTCATATAGCCCCGTATGCAGAAAATTAAGACAGAAGACAATTTTAAACATACTAATTTTGGTAGTTATACATTTTTTTAAGTAGTAAAATAAAATAAACACCTACATAGTTTTTGGTATTGTTGTAACCGCATGGACCTATAGAATAAAAATAAGGTGTCATTTTTGCCCAAAAGTACACTGCATAAAAATGGAAGCCCACAATATTTACAAAATGACATTTTAACCCCTTGAGTACCTAGCTCATTTTGACCCTAAGGACCAGAGCATTTTTTGCAATTCTGACCAATGTCACTTTAAGCATTAAAGGGCTACTCCACCCCTAGACATCTTACCCCCTATCCAAAGGATAGGGGATAAGATGTCTGATCGCGGGGGCCCCGCCGCTGGGGACCCCCGCAATATAGCATGCAGCACCCACCTGTATCTGCTTCCGGCAGCGCTGGAGGTTCTGGCTCCCGACCAGGGGAACAGAAGATTGTGACGTCACAACTCCGCCCCATGTGATGTCACACCCCACTCCCTCAATGCAAGTCTGTGGGAGGGGGTGTAACAGCCATCACGCCCCCTCCCACTGACTTGCATTGAGGGGGCGGGGCGTGACATCACATGGAGGCAGAGTTGTTACGTCACGATCTTCTGTTCCCATGGTCGGGAGCCAGAACCTCCAGCACTGCCGGAAGCAGATACAGGTGGGTGCTGCATGCTATATTGCGGGGGTCCCCAGCGACGGGACCCCTGCGATCAGACATCTTATCCCCTATCCTTTGGATAGGGGATAAGATGTCTAGGGGTGGAGTACCCCTTTAATAACTGAGATGCTTGTACTTATGATTTGATTCAGAGATTGTTTTTTCGTGACATATTCTAATTTATGTATATGGTAAATTTTTGTCGACACTTGAATCATTTCTTGGTGAAAAATTCAAAAATTTCATAAAAAATTCATGAAAAATAAAAAAAAAAATGTGTTCCAGTGGAGTACCCCTTTAGGGGTTAAAGGGATTATCCAAGAACATAAAAACCGAGCTGATATTCCTTAAAAAAAAACTGCACCAAACCTGTCCTCAGGTTGTGTGTGGTATTACAACTTCTCCATTTACTTCAATTGAACGAAGCTGCAATACAAGACATGACTTGAAGAAGTTGGAAGAAATCATATTTGTTATTCTAATCCTGGATAACCCATTTAAGTATACCAGGTTAAGAATTAAATGTGAGCATTATTTTACAATATTGCAATGTTTACAATCTCTCAAGAACAAGAAACAATAAAAGGAAGATATTTGATATTCAAATACCCTTCAGTCAACTTAATAAAATAGCTTTTAGATCATTCTCCAAGGCGTCTGTAACATGAATCCAGTTAATGGAACTCTTAAATGAATTCCACCTGTTTGTGTGTTTGTTTTCCCTTTAATTGGTAAATATTTCCCTTTGCTTGCATATATTTCTCAAACACGAGAAAAGTCTACCAAGGGACATCATTCTCCAACATAGTCAATGTAAAAAATGAGGAGTCCATATGGAAAAGAGGATTTTAATGCACACAGTTTAAAACTGTATAAGATGTCAGATATCAAAACAAGAACAAATAAAGTAATAAAATGTATTTATATATAAAACCTCATAGTTTGAGGGTTAGGTATTTCTGCTTGGGAATAGTACAAAGACAGATTGTCAAGTAGGGGTGTTACGCCTAGCGCTCCGGGTCCCCGCTCCTCCCCGGAGCGCTCACGGCGTCTTTCTCCCTGCAGCGCCCCGGTCAGTCCCGCTGACCGGGAGCGCTGCACTGTCATGGCCGTTGGGGATGCGATTCGCACAGTGGGACGCGCCCGCTCGCGATTCGCATCCCAGGTCACTTACCCGTCCCGGTCCCCTGCTGTCATGTGCTGGCACGCGCGGCTCCGCTCTCTAGGGCGCGCGCGCGCCAGCTCTCTGAGACTTAAAGGGCCAGTGCACCAATGATTGGTGCCTGGCCCAATTAGCCTAATTGGCTTCCACCTGGTCCCTGACTATATCTGACCTCCTCCCATGCACTCCCTTGCCGGATCTTGTTGCCTTGTGCCAGTGAAAGCGTTTAGTGTGTCCAAAGCCTGTGTACCTGAACTTCTGCTACCCATCCTGACTACGAACCTTGCCGCCTGCCCCCGACCTTCTGCTACGTCTGACCTTGCCTCTGCCTAGTCCTTCTGTCCCACGCCTTCTCAGCAGTCAGCGAGGTAGAGCCGTTGCTAGTGGATACGACCTGGTTGCTACTGCCGCAGCAAGACCATCCCGCTTTGCGGCAGGCTCTGGTGAAAACCAGTAGCCTCTTAGAACCGGTCCACTAGCACGGTCCACGCCAATCCCTCGCTGACACAGAGGATCCACTACCTGGAAGCCGAATCGTGACAGTAGATCCGGCCATGGATCCCGCTGAGGTGCCGCTGCCAAGTCTCGCTGATCTTCCCACGGTGGTCGCTCAGCAATCGCAGCAGATTGCCCAACAAGGACAGCAGCTGTCGCAGTTGACCGCCATGTTACAGCAACTTCTGCCTCTGCTACAGCAGCAACCATCTCCTCCGCCAGCTCCTGCACCTCCTCCGCAGCGAGTGGCCGCTCCTAACCTACGCTTGTCCCTGCCGGACAAATTTGATGGGGACTCTAAACTCTGCCGTGGATTTTTGTCTCAGTGTTCCCTGCATATGGAGATGTTGTCGGACTTGTTTCCTACAGAACGGTCTAAGGTGGCGTTCGTAGTAAGCCTTCTTTCAGGAAAGGCCTTGTCTTGGGCCACACCGCTCTGGGACCGCAATGATCCTGCCACAGCCACAGTCCAGTCCTTCTTCGCTGAAGTCCGAAGTGTCTTCGAGGAACCTGCCCGAGCCTCTTCTGCTGAGACTGCCTTGCTGAACCTGGTCCAGGGTAATTCTTCCGTTGGCGAGTACGCCATACAATTCCGTACTCTTGCTTCTGAACTATCCTGGAATAATGAGGCTCTCTGCGCGACCTTTAAAAAAGGCCTATCCAGTCGCATCAAGGATGTGCTGGCCGCACGAGAGATTCCTGCCAACCTCCAAGAACTCATCCATTTGGCTACCCGCATTGACATGCGTTTTTCTGAGCGACACCAAGAGCTCCGCCAGGAAAAAGACTTAGATCTCTGGGCACCTCTCCCACAGCATCCTTTGCAGTCTTCGCCTGGGCCTTCCACCGAGGAGGCCATGCAAGTGGATCGGTCTCGCCTGACCCAGGAAGAGAGGAATCGCCGTAGAGAAGAAAATCTCTGTCTGTACTGTGCCAGTACTGAGCATTTCTTGGTGGATTGCCCTATCCGTCCTCCACGCCTGGGAAACGCACGCACGCACCCAGCTCACGTGGGTGTTGCATCTTTTGGTTCTAAGTCTTCTTCTCCACGTCTCACGGTGCCCGTGCGGATTTCTTCTACAGCCAACTCCTCCCTCTCAGCCGTGGCCTGCTTGGACTCTGGTGCCTCTGGGAATTTTATTTTGGAGTTGTTTGTTAATAAATTCAGCATCCCGGTGACCCGTCTCGTCAAGCCGCTCTACATTTCCGCGGTCAACGGAGCCAGATTGGACTGCACCGTGCGTTACCGCACAGATCCCCTCCTCATGTCTATTGGACCCCACCTTGAGAGGATTGAGTTCTTCATTCTCCCCAACTGTACCTCTGAGGTCCTCCTCGGTCTGCCTTGGCTCCGGCTTCATTCCCCCACCATTGATTGGACCACCGGGGAGATCAGGAACTGGGACTCTGCCTGCCACAGGAAGTGCCTCTCCCCCCCTCCCAGTCCCGTCAGGCAAGCCTCTGTGCCTCCCCATGGCCCCCGTCCTGGTGTCACACTGCCCCGTGCCAGGCCTCGCCCTCTGCCCTCCCTCCCCATTCCCACTCCTGCTGTACTGCCTGCCGTTGAGGAAACCCTCCATTCTTTCCCGGTGTCCTCATCCCAGGGGAGGCAGTTACCGGACAAAGAGAAGGGGAGACCTAAGGGGGGGGGGTACTGTTACGCCTAGCGCTCCGGGTCCCCGCTCCTCCCCGGAGCGCTCACGGCGTCTTTCTCCCTGCAGCGCCCCGGTCAGTCCCGCTGACCGGGAGCGCTGCACTGTCATGGCCGTTGGGGATGCGATTCGCACAGTGGGACGCGCCCGCTCGCGAATCGCATCCCAGGTCACTTACCCGTCCCGGTCCCCTGCTGTCATGTGCTGGCGCGCGCGGCTCCGCTCTCTAGGGCGCGCGCGCGCCAGCTCTCTGAGACTTAAAGGGCCAGTGCACCAATGATTGGTGCCTGGCCCAATTAGCCTAATTGGCTTCCACCTGGTCCCTGACTATATCTGACCTCCTCCCATGCACTCCCTTGCCGGATCTTGTTGCCTTGTGCCAGTGAAAGCGTTTAGTGTGTCCAAAGCCTGTGTACCTGAACTTCTGCTACCCATCCTGACTACGAACCTTGCCGCCTGCCCCCGACCTTCTGCTACGTCTGACCTTGCCTCTGCCTAGTCCTTCTGTCCCACGCCTTCTCAGCAGTCAGCGAGGTAGAGCCGTTGCTAGTGGATACGACCTGGTTGCTACTGCCGCAGCAAGACCATCCCGCTTTGCGGCGGGCTCTGGTGAAAACCAGTAGCCTCTTAGAACCGGTCCACTAGCACGGTCCACGCCAATCCCTCGCTGACACAGAGGATCCACTACCTGGAAGCCGAATCGTGACAAGGGGTTTCTCAAATTAACTTTCTAATAACATAGATGGACATTTATCAAGCGATTTACCCATTTTTTCCCCTAATTTGTTGCAAAAATGTTGCAATTGCGACTACGTGTTTTTTCGTGCGACTTTTCCTCGGAACATCACGAAAAGCTATTTTTTTTCTTGACTACAAAAGCATTTTTTTTTATTTTACTTAGCTTTAGTCACGAATTTACTAACTGCGACATTCGCAGAAAAGTCGCAAACACCAGAAACACTGACTAAATGTACTCTAACCCAACCCTGGCTTAGGAACCTTGAAACTTTACTACAGTCAGGTAGTGTATTATTTTTATTTGTGTTTCAACATTTATCCCTTGTCGAAATTTGATATAAACATACACATGACTAACATGATGATTTTTACATTTTAAAGAGGTTGCAAAGTTGGCCAACTTTTTAAATTAATTAAATAAAAACAAAAAACAAAAAAAACAAAACAAGGTACAGCAGATTTTTCCATTAGACTGTGTAGACCAACGGGACTTGAGCAAGTGTGAGAAGACCTGCCCGGGTGAAAGCTTGTTGCGGACTAACATGCACCCCTGCCCGAGCAGATAGTAAACAATGTCAATCTCCAAAATCGTGTTTCACACTATAGTAGTGGCTAGCTAGGTGCGGGGGCAGAATGGTGTAAGGGGGGAAAGAGGATAGAATGGGACAATGTGGGCGACGGGGTAAAAGGAGGCTGTGAGGGAGGATGAGAAAGTGACTAACAGGGAGGGGGCCTAATTAAGAAGAGGGTGGGGCAGATTGAAAAAACTGTTTTCTAGGGCTGTGGGGCCTGAATGAGTTCAGGTAGATGGACTTTGTCAAAATGTGACTAAGGGTACAAATGGGGGAAATAGGTGACAAAGGGGGGATGGCGCAGAATGTCTTGGTGCTTTGGATGTGAATAAATATGCCAAGGGGTGGCAGAAGGTTAAAAAATGTAAGGCCGCAATTATGGGTTCAGAGACTGGCAATGGGGGGGAAGGGGTAGAATTTTAAGGAGTTTGATGAATAATGTGACTGTATTATAATAAGAGACTTGTATTATGGGGGTGTCATGGCCGTTGGGGATGCGATTCGCACAGTGGGACGCGCCCGCTCGCGAATCGCATCCCAGGTCACTTACCCGTCCCGGTCCCCTGCTGTCATGTGCTGGCGCGCGCGGCTCCGCTCTCTAGGGCGCGCGCGCGCCAGCTCTCTGAGACTTAAAGGGCCAGTGCACCAATGATTGGTGCCTGGCCCAATTAGCCTAATTGGCTTCCACCTGGTCCCTGACTATATCTGACCTCCTCCCATGCACTCCCTTGCCGGATCTTGTTGCCTTGTGCCAGTGAAAGCGTTTAGTGTGTCCAAAGCCTGTGTACCTGAACTTCTGCTACCCATCCTGACTACGAACCTTGCCGCCTGCCCCCGACCTTCTGCTACGTCTGACCTTGCCTCTGCCTAGTCCTTCTGTCCCACGCCTTCTCAGCAGTCAGCGAGGTAGAGCCGTTGCTAGTGGATACGACCTGGTTGCTACTGCCGCAGCAAGACCATCCCGCTTTGCGGCGGGCTCTGGTGAAAACCAGTAGCCTCTTAGAACCGGTCCACTAGCACGGTCCACGCCAATCCCTCGCTGACACAGAGGATCCACTACCTGGAAGCCGAATCGTGACAAGGGGTTTCTCAAATTAACTTTCTAATAACATAGATGGACATTTATCAAGCGATTTACCCATTTTTTCCCCTAATTTGTTGCAAAAATGTTGCAATTGCGACTACGTGTTTTTTCGTGCGACTTTTCCTCGGAACATCACGAAAAGCTATTTTTTTTCTTGACTACAAAAGCATTTTTTTTTATTTTACTTAGCTTTAGTCACGAATTTACTAACTGCGACATTCGCAGAAAAGTCGCAAACACCAGAAACACTGACTAAATGTACTCTAACCCAACCCTGGCTTAGGAACCTTGAAACTTTACTACAGTCAGGTAGTGTATTATTTTTATTTGTGTTTCAACATTTATCCCTTGTCGAAATTTGATATAAACATACACATGACTAACATGATGATTTTTACATTTTAAAGAGGTTGCAAAGTTGGCCAACTTTTTAAATTAATTAAATAAAAACAAAAAACAAAAAAAACAAAACAAGGTACAGCAGATTTTTCCATTAGACTGTGTAGACCAACGGGACTTGAGCAAGTGTGAGAAGACCTGCCCGGGTGAAAGCTTGTTGCGGACTAACATGCACCCCTGCCCGAGCAGATAGTAAACAATGTCAATCTCCAAAATCGTGTTTCACACTATAGTAGTGGCTAGCTAGGTGCGGGGGCAGAATGGTGTAAGGGGGGAAAGAGGATAGAATGGGACAATGTGGGCGACGGGGTAAAAGGAGGCTGTGAGGGAGGATGAGAAAGTGACTAACAGGGAGGGGGCCTAATTAAGAAGAGGGTGGGGCAGATTGAAAAAACTGTTTTCTAGGGCTGTGGGGCCTGAATGAGTTCAGGTAGATGGACTTTGTCAAAATGTGACTAAGGGTACAAATGGGGGAAATAGGTGACAAAGGGGGGATGGCGCAGAATGTCTTGGTGCTTTGGATGTGAATAAATATGCCAAGGGGTGGCAGAAGGTTAAAAAATGTAAGGCCGCAATTATGGGTTCAGAGACTGGCAATGGGGGGGAAGGGGTAGAATTTTAAGGAGTTTGATGAATAATGTGACTGTATTATAATAAGAGACTTGTATTATGGGGGTGTCGCGTGACGTCACAGGTGGCGGAGCTATGACGTATTTGACCCGCTGCACCTGTGATGGTACGACACTGGCATGGAGCTCTTTGAAGCTCCATGCAACAGGTAAGAAGGGTTTCCTCGGCCGAGAGCGCGGCGGTCCCCAGCAGCGGGACCCCCCTGATCACACATCTTATCCCTTATCATTAAGATAGTTGATAAGTTGTCTAAGCGCAGGAAAACCCATTGAAAGGATTTGATCAATGGGAATGTGACAGTGGCATTGTAGGGACCCAAAGATAACAAGGGTGGCTAAGTGGGAAGTTAATTGTGAGAAAGGGTGCCTAAGGTTACAGAGTGGTGCTTGGTTGTTAATATTACCAGGGGTAGGAGGGATGAAATGTGATTGTTGTGGAATTATGTGACGGACGGGGGAAAAGGAGTTAAACAGATACTGTGGGGAATGTGGACAAATGAGAGGGAAAGGGCAATATGTGAATGTGATGGTTGAAAGGGTGCAACATTTAGAGTGTAGGCTTTAACCCCTTAAGGACCGGAGGTTTTTCCGTTTTTGCATTTTCGTTTTTTGCTCCTTGCCTTTAAAAAATCATAACTCTTTCAAATTTACACCTAAAAATCCATATGATGGCTTATTTTTTGCGCCACCAATTCTACTTTGTAATGACGTCAGTCATTTTGCCCAAAAATCTATGGTGAAGCGGGAAAAAAAATCATTGTGCGACAAAATTGAAAAAAAAAACGCTGTTTTGTAACTTTTGGGGGCTTCCGTTTCTACGTAGTACATTTTTCGGTAAAAATGACACCTGATATGTATTCTGTAGGTCCATACTATTAAAATGATACCCTACTTATATAGGTTTGGTTTTGTCGCACTTCTGGAAAAAATCATAACTACATGCAGGAAAATTAATACGTTTAAAATTGTCATCTTCTGACCCCTATAACTTTTTTATTTTTCCGTGTATGGGGTGGTATGAGGGCTCATTTTTTGCGCCGTGATCTGAAGTTTTTAACGGTACCATTTTTGCATTGATAGGACTTATTGATCACTTTTTATTCATTTTTAAATGATATAAAAAGTGACCAAAAATGCACTATTTTGGACTTTGGAATTTTTTTGCGCGCACGCCATTGACCGAGCGGTTTAATTAATGATATATTTTTATAATTCGGACATTTCCGCACGCGGTGATACCACATATGTTTATTTTTATTTTTATTTACACTGTGTTTTTTTTTTTATTGGAAAAGGGGGGTAATTCAAACTTTTAATAGGGGAGGAGTTAAATGATCTTTATTCACTTTTTTTTCCACTTTTTTTTTGGCAGTGTTATAGGTCCCATAGGGACCTATAACACTGCACACACTGATCTTCTATGTTGATCACTGGTTTCTCATAAGAAACCAGTGATCAACGATTCTGCCGCATGACTGCTCATGCCTGGATCTCAGGCATTGAGCAGTCATTCGGCGATCGGACAGCGAGGAGGCAGGTAGGGGCCCTCCCGCTGTCCTGTCAGCTGTTCGGGATGCCGCGATTAGCCGCGGCTATCCCGAACAGCCCGACTGAGCTAGCCGGGAACTTTCACTTTCACTTTTAGCCGCGCGGCTCAGCTCTGAGCGCGCGGCTAAAGGGTTAATAGCGCGCGGCGCCGCGATCGGCGCTGCGCGCTATTAGAGGCGGGTCCCGGCTTCACTATGACGCCGGGCCCGCCATGATATGACGCGGGGTTACTGTGTAACCCCGCGTTATATCAGAAGAGCAGGACCAAGGACGTACCGGTACGTCCTTGGTCCTTAAGGGGTTAAGGGGCAGTGATGTGCCAAATTCTTTGCTCCAAATTTGTCTTCGTGGGTGGTAAAATAGACAATGGCCCTCATTTACTTAGAAAATCGGGTTGTAAGTCTATCTTGCTTTCTTACCCGACTGCTTTTTTTCACTGGTATTTTTTATTATGTCGCATCCTGTTTGTCGCACGTGGGTTTTGTAGGTTTTGGTTTCCAACTCCTCTGAGTTGTCTAGAAAAAATCCACAACAATTCAACAAATTCGGGTTGGAAACCTTTATAAACACGTGGGAAAGCTCAGAAATGTTGGGTTATGCCCCTTTTTCGGGTTTGGGAGAATACACAGCGAGTCCGTCCGGAAAAAATGTTGCATCGTGTCGCAGACTGGCGCACGATGTCTGCAAAATGTCGCAGACAAAGATGCTCCAAAAAAAAACGACAAAACAAGTCGGGTTTAGAATAGTAAATGAGGGCCAATGTGGGGCAGAAGGAGACAAGGGAAGGGGCAGAATGTGAATGCTCTGGTGTTCACGTTGACGCTGGCCTGCTTGTTATACGTTTACGATGTCATTGGAGATGAAGGTGGGAAAAAGCAGAAAAGCACATAGGAGCACACTGTGGGATTCCAATCTACAGGTCGATTGTAAGTTTGGGGTGGGAAAAATCAAAGGGTAGATGCACAATGCTTGATGTGAAGCAATAACTTTATTTTTTGTGAATTGGTTTACCTATGTCCTCCAATTATGTCAAGTATACTTTGTAAAAAAAAACAATATCTCATCAGCAGCTTACGCACTATGCCTGTTACACAGGCTTGTAATGTAGGTGATGCTGATTACAATGCAAGATATTTTTTAAGAAAAATGCTGCAGTGTTTTGTGCAATGTCAGTAGAGTAGGTGTACAGTTAATCATAGTGTTTGAACTTAGTTTTGTTCCGTGGGGTGAAGCGTGGACACATCTCCCTCATTTTTGTCAGCCGAAACGGACGCCAGCCACAAGAAGCTTCCGTTCTGGCTCATCTCAGTTTGCCTTTTTTGATTTAATCACGTATGGAGGCGGACAGGCGACATGTGCGTTGCTTCTGGAAGTGCTGCTTCACAAAAGAACAAGACACAGGTGTTAGACTGTGAGGAGCCAGGCAGGCAAAATCAGGAGCCAGGCGGGCGCACAGCAATGCTAAAATGTCATAGGTAAGTCTGTTTACCATCCCACGTGACAGTTGTGATCCCCAAGGTGTGGAGTTACAGGTCACAAAATATGTAGATACCAAACAACTATTGTGGGGTAACTATACTGGCAAGTATTGTGGGGGAATATACTGTCAACTATTGTGGGGGAATATTCTGCCAAGAAATTGTGTGGTATTATACTGTCAACTCTGGTTGGGGAATACACTGCCAACTATTGTGGTTGAAGTATACTACCAACTATTGTGGTGGAGCCAGACTAATAACTATTGCAGGGGAATATACAGAAAACTATTGTAGGTGAGCAATCCTGCCAACTATTGTTTGTCAGCTATATTGCCAACTATTTTTGGGTAAACTATACTACCCACTCTTGGTGGGTGAACAAGAATAGCAACTATTGTGTGGGATCTAGACTAGCAACTATTGTATGTGAAAAAATACTACCAACCATTGTGGGGGACCTATACTACCAACTATACTAAATCCTGCCAAATATTGTGGGTAAAGTATACTACCAAGTAATGTAGGGGATCAAGACTACTAACTATTGTTGGCAAATATTCTGCAAACTATTGTGGGGGAACTATCCTGTCAAATATTGTGGGGGAACTATACTGCCAAGTATTGTAGGGGATCTATACTACCAACTATTGTGAGCGAACATACTGCAAACTCTTGTTGGGAAAGTATACTGCCAACTATTGTGGGTGAAGTATACAGGCTTTTTTTTTTTTTTTTTTTTTTAAAGGAAGTTTACTTCCGACTCTTGTGGAGGAACTCTACTGCTAACTATTGTGTGTGAACTATACTGCAAACTATGTTGGTGGAAAATATTGCCTATTATTGGGGGGGGGACTATGCTGCTTGTATCATGGGGTTACTAGACTGCAAACTATTATGTGAGAACTATACTGGTAACTCTTGTGGCGGAACTATACTGGCAACTATAGTTGTGGAACTGTACTGCCTACTAATGTGGGGGAAGCTAATGCCAACTATTGTTGGGGGAATTTCTCTAATAGGTTGCCACACATCATCAGAAAATTCATTATTTAGAGGGATTATTTGGTCCGCTGGTACTCTTAGCGTGCCAAATTTCACTCAAGGTGTACCCGCTTACATGCTCTCAACCTCAGGGACTACAGTTCTTCCAAAGTTTGAGAACCACTGCTGTGGAGCATGGTGTCCTAAACTGAGTGCCTCGAGCTGTTGCCAAACTCCAACTGCCAGCATGCCCGTGTAGCCTTTGGCTATTCGTGCATGCTGGTAGTTGTAGTTGGGCAACAGTTCAAGAGTCCAAGGGTAGGGGGAAGGGCTCTTGAGCATTGCTTTGCAATTAGAGTGCCTCCAGCTGTTGCTTAACTTCAACTCCCAGCATGTCTGGCCAGCTTTGCTCTAGACAGGCCTTATGGGCGTTGTAGTTTTGCACCATCTGAAGAGCCGCAGGTTGTGTAAAGGTACTCTAGATTTTTTCCAAATCATGGTGTTTCTAGCTGTTGCAAAACTACAATGCCCAGCATGCCTTGTCAGCCATTGTCTATCCGGCCATGCTGGGAGTTGTAGTTTTCCATCAGCTGAAGAATACCCTGGGTAGGTGAAGGTGGTCTACCTGATCTCAAAACAGCTAGAAGCATGTCCGGAGTGCCTTTGGCTATCTGGGCATGCAAGAGTTTGTAGTTTGGCACCAGCTGAGGAGCAACAGGATAGAGTAAAGTGCTCTAGAGTATTGTTTCCCATTCCGAGTGCCTCCGGCTGTTGCCAAACGGTTACTCCCAGCCTGCCCGAACAGCCTGAGGCTATCTAGGCATGCTTGGCGTTGTACTGCAGCAATAGCTGAAGAGCCACAGGGTAGAGGAAGGTGCTCAAGAGCATTGTTGGCCAATTAGAGTGCCTCCAGCTACTGCAGTATTATAACTCCCAGCATGCCCCGACAGCCTTTGGCTATCCGGACAGGCTATGAGTTTTAGTTTTGCAACAGCTGAAGAGCCTCTGGGTTGGGGAAAGTGCTCTACATTGTCTCCCAATCAGAGAGCCTCCTGATGATGCCAAACTACTACTCCCAGCATGGACGGACAGCTTTTGGCTATCCGGACATGCTGGGAGATGTAGTTTTGCTACAGCTGACGAGACCCAGGGTAGGGGGAATTGATCTAGATCATTTTGTCCCAACCGAGTGCCTCCAGCTGTTGAAAAACTACAACTCCCAGCATTCCCAGCCAGTCTTTAGTTGACTAGGCATGATGGAAGCTATAGTTTGGCAACAGCTGGAGTCACCCTCAATTTTAAACACTGGAGTAACATCCACAGTCCATTATGTTTATTTTTTATTTTTTAAATAAGCTATGTTAACATATGTGCGCAACCTTTGTGTTTTTTTTTAAATAAAGGCTGCAAAAGTGTCAAAGTTAGCCCGAAAGAAGGAAAGCCATTTCAAATGGAAAAGTAGCCATAGGATAAAGTTCATAAACGTTGGGGAAACTTTGTTAACATTTAATAAGGGAGGTGAAATTTATATTTACCTCATCCACAAGCATCTCCATCTCCTGATGGGTACAATTTTTTTTAACACTTCGTAAACGCTGCTTTGGGGGGGCAATAGTATCCCCAAGTTCCGTGTCTTCCTGAGTGGGATTTTTAAGCAACGATGGCAAGGATGGTGGATTAGCTATTGCAGCAGACATCGTTTGCAGGATTTCCTCTGCAGGTGTAGGCTGTGAAACATTTTATTTTTTTTTTTGCTCGCCCTTTTCACTCCCACTCGTGACATGACAGCAACAAGCTTTCAAGTTGTGAGGCTAAGATGGTCAGAATTTACTATATTTAGTTGAAAATTTAAGTGAGAAAACGTGGCACTGAACCTCCGTGACCCTTCTAAAACTCTGACTGGAAATTTTACTTCAGGCAGTCAAAAAAAATACGCTTTTACCTAGGTGCGACAAATTTACTAAAGCCTTGCGACATGTTAGTAAATTTGTCGCACGAATGCAAAAATGAAGTTAAAAAAAAAAAACACTAAAAAAAAGACTATGTAAGCAAACTTTGATAAATGCCCCTAATAGTCCTCAGCAATTGTACTAACATTTTCTTTGGTTGTAGGTTACAATCACAATTCAGGATGGAAATTGGCAATTATATTCACTTTAATGTAGTGTTTATCATATGTTGTGGTACATGGCTGCCATCATTATTGCTGTCCATTGGTGGACTGAAAATTGTCACAATTAGATAGGCTGAGCCCACTGACATCGCCACGGCCAGTGATACGCCAACGGCTCTGTGGCGTCCCCGTCCCCAGGAAGTGGAATGACGTCAGCACTGCCGGACTGTGAGGTCTGTGCCGGACCAACAGGGGCTCGTAGGAAGGTATGTATGAGTTTATTTTGTTTATTTTTGAGGCCCGGGCACAGGCATATATAAATGTTTACCACTGCATTTGTCCTTTAATAAGTAATAACAGCAAATCCTTTAACGAAGTCGCAATATATGCTTAGTTTTTAAGCATTTCCCATAGATGCCCAATGGAAAAGAGATCTGAGGAATTTAAAGACCAAATCAACACCCTGCATTCTTTGTAATGTTCCTCAGACCATCATGTTTCTTCAGACTCTTACCTTAACCCCTTAAGGACCAAGGGCATATGGGTACGCCCTGGCTCCCTGGAACTTAAGGTCCCAGGGAGTACCTGTACACCCGTGGGAATTTCAGCCACGCACTGGTAGGGCAAATGCTGTGCAAATGCCCAGGAGGATCCTGAGACCCCCCATGTCGGCGATAGCCGCGATCTGTGGCAATTCCGGTGCCCCGGAAAATAAGGGGGATCAGGAGTGTCCAAGATACCCACAATCCCCCTGAAGGGATAGTAGATAGGTGGAAAGGGTGCCACCCCTTCTATCCCTGCCATTGGTCGGTGAGAAGTGACCAACTAATAGCAGATCGGGGGCGGGGGGGGGGGGGTTAAGTTCGGTTCCCCCATTCTGCCCATACACAGTAGTGCGGGCAGAACGGAAGCGGGCAGCAATGACGTGTGTCTGGCTCCCTGGTGCAGAGTACGGAAGCCGGTGAGTTGCCTAACAACATCTGGAGGGATACAGTTTGGAGACCACTATACAGTG
This sequence comes from Hyla sarda, assembly GCF_029499605.1. Classification (NCBI taxonomy): domain Eukaryota; kingdom Metazoa; phylum Chordata; class Amphibia; order Anura; family Hylidae; genus Hyla; species Hyla sarda. Next base: position 195,198,466 of record NC_079192.1, on the reverse strand, counting down.
GTCTATAAACTGTAGCCCTCCAGTTGTTGCAAAACTACGACTCTCAGCATGCCCAGACAGCTGTTTGGGCATGCTGGGATTTGTAGTTTTGCAACAGCTGGAGGGCTACAGTTTGGAGATCACTGTGCAGTTGTAAAACTACAACACCCAGCATGCACACACAGCAAACGGCTGTCTCGCCATGCTGGGAGTTGTAGTTGCGAACCTCCAGCTGTTGTATAACTACATCTCCCAGCATGCCCTTTAAAGATCAGTACATTCTGGGAGTTATAGTTTTGCAAGAGCTGGAGGCACACTGGTTGGAAAACACAGAATTAGATAACAGAACTTAACTGAAGGTTTTCCAACCAGTGTGCCTCCAGCTGTTGCAAAAGTACAACTCCCAGCATACACGGTCTCTCAGTGCATGTTGGGAGTTGTAGTTTTGCAACAGCTAGAGGTTTGCCCCCCCCCCCAATGTGAATGTATAGGGTACATTCACATGGGCTGATTTACAGTAAGTTTCCTGTCTCAAGTTTGAGCTGCAAAAAAATTTCCGCCGCAGTGCAAACTCCTAGCGGGAAACTCTCCGTAAATCCCTGCCTGTGTGAATGTACCCTATGAACACTACACTATGCTACACTGAAAAATAATAAAGGGTAAAACACTACATATACACCCCCTTACACTGCCCTCCCCCCAATAAAAATGAAAAACGTATCGTACCGCAGTGTTTCCAAAACAGAGCCTCCAGCTGTTGCAAAACAACAACTCCCAGCATTTCTGGACAGCCACTGACTGTCCAGGCATGCTGGGAGTTTAGCAACAGCTTGAGGCACCCTGTTTGGGAATCACTGGCATAGAATATCCCTATGTCCACCCCTATGCAATCCCTAATTTAGTCCTCAAATGCGCATGGCGCTCTCTCACTTTGGAGCCCTGTTGTATTTCAAGGAAACAGTTTAGGGCCACATGTATTTCCATACTCAGGAGAAATTGTGTTACAAATTTTGTGGGGCTTTTTCTACTTTTACACCTAATGAAAAGGAAAAGTTGGGGTCTACACCAGCCTGTTAGTGTAAAAAATTTTTTTTACACTAACATGCTGGTGTTGCCCCATACTTCTTATTTTCACAAGAGGTAAAAAGAAAAAACGACCCCCAAAATTTATAACGTAATTTCTACTGCGTACGTAAATACCCCATATATGGGCATAAAATGCACAGCGGGCGCACAACAAGGCTCAGGAGTGAGAGCGCACTATGTACATTTGAGGCCTAAATTGGTGATTTGCACAGAGGTGGCTGATTTTACAGCGGTTCTGACATAAATGAAAAAAAACAATATCCACATGTGACTGTAACAAGGGATATAATGAGCCTTAACACCCCAGAGGTGTTTGACAAATTTTTGTTAAAGTTGGACGTGAAAACGGAAAACATTTTTTACTAAAATGCTGGTGTTACCCTAAAATTTTCATTTTCACAAGGGAAAATAGGAAAAAAAAGCCCCCCAAGGTTTGTAACCATTTCTTCTGAGTAAGAACATACCTCATATGTGTTTGTAAAGTGCTCTGCTTGCAAACTACAATGCTAGTAGAGAGGGTATGTGTCCGGAACAGAAGGGAATGTGTGTTGACAATTCCCCATAGTGCCAGAACAGTGGACACCCCACATGTGACCCCATTTTGGAAACTACATCCCTCACAGAATGTTTTAAGGGGTACAGTGAGCATTTAAGCCCCACATGTGTCTGACAGATTTTTGGAACAGTGGTCCATGAAAATGAAAAATGTAATTTTTTATTTGCTCAGCCCACTGTTTCAAATACCTGTCAAATGCCAGTGGGGTCTAAATGCTCACTGCACCCCTTATTAAATTCTGTGAGGGCTGTAGTTTCCAAAATGGGGTCACATGTGGGGGGTGCACTGTACTGGTACCACAGTGAGGCTTTGTAAACGCACAAGGCCCCCGACTTCTATTCCAACCAAATTCTCTCTCCAAAAGCTCAATGGCGCTCCTTCTCTTCTGAGCATTGTAGTGTGCCAGTGGAGCACTTGACGTCCACACATGGGGTATTTCCATACTCAGAAGAAATGGGGTTACAATATTTTTTTTCATTTACACATCCGACTTTAACGAAAAGTCGTCAAACACCTATGGGGTGTTAAGGCTCACTGTACCCCTTGTTACATTCCTTGAGGAGTGTAGTTTCCAAAATAGTATGCCATGTGTTTTTTTTTTTTGTTTGTTTGTTTTTTTTGTTTTTGTTCTGGCACCATAGGGGCCTATTAAATGTGACATGCCCCCAAAAACAATTTCAGCAAAATTTGCTTTCCAAAAGCCAAATGTGACTCCTTCTCTTCTGAGCATTATAGTACGCCGGCAGTGCACTTGACATGCACACATGGGGTATTTCCATACTCTGAAGAAATGGGTTATACATTTTGTGGGACATTTTTTCCTATTACCCCTTGTAAACATGTAAAATTTGGGTGAAAAAACTGCATTTTAGTGAAAAAAAATTATTTTACACATCCAACTTTAACAAAAAGTTGTCAAACACCCATTGGGTGTTAAGGTTCATTGGACCCCTTGTTACATTCCCTGAGGCGTGAAGTTTTCAAAATAGTATGATGTGGGTTTTTTTTTGTTTTTTTTTTTTGCTGGGGGGCTTCCTAAATGTGACATGCCCCCCAAAAACCATTTCAGAGAAACTCACTCTCCAAATCCCATTGTCACTTCCTCCCTTCTGAGCCCTCTGGTGCACCCACAGAGCACTTGACATACACATATGAGATGTTTCCTCACTCGATAGAAATTGGGTTACAAATTTTAGGGTGATTTCTCTCCTTTTACCCCTTGTAAAAATTCAAAAACTGGGTCTACAAGAACATGCGAGAGTAAAAAATGAAGATTTTGACTTTTCTCCTTCAGTTTGCTGCTATTCCTGTGAATCACCTAAAGGGTTAACACACTTACTGAATGTCATTTTGAATACTTTGAGGGGTACAGATTTTATAATGGGGTAATTTATGAGGTATTTCTAACATGAAGGCCCTTCAAATCCACTTCAAAACTGAACCGGTCCATGAAAAATTCTGATTTTGAATATTTTGTGAAAAATTGGAAAATTGCTGCTGGACTTTGAAGCCCTTTGATGTCTTCCAAAAGTAAAAACATGTCAACTTTATGATGCAATCATAAAGTAGACATATTGTATATGTGAATCAATATATCATTTATTTGGGATGCCCATTTTCCTTTAAATCAGAGAGTTTCAAAGTAAAAAAAAAAATTCTACATTTTCAGATTTTTCATAACATTTTTTAATTTTCACCCAAAAATTATGCAATTATCGATGAAATGTTGCAACTCACAAAAAAGTAGAATGTGTCACAAAAAAAAAACATTCTCAGAATCAGAATGAAAAGAAAAAGCATCTAAGAGTTATTAATGCTTAAAGTGACAGTGGTCAGATGCGCAAAACTTGCCGGGTCCTTAAGGTGAAAATGGGCTGGGTCCTTAAGGGGTTAAATAACTGACTATTCACTTGTTGCCCAATTGAGCAGTTACCTTATGTTGAGCAAATTGATTCTGATAGTACTTGGTTCTCTAAGCTCAAAAAATTCTGATTAATATTTATCCCCAATCCAAGGGATATTGTATAAGCATCTGCTCTCAGGGTTCTGACCGCTGGGACCCCTCTCGTGCACAGACTCTTCTAATGCTTGAAGTGGGGGTCGGTGCGCGCCCTCCGTGCATCTCTATGGGAGAGCCATAGAGATACACAGAGGGGGAATGTTGGCCACCCCTTTTTCCATGGTCGACACAGCTCCGTGCATGGGGAGAGCCGGGACACTGGGCAGGAGATTGTGGGGGGTCTCAGCGGTCGCACCCCTCATGATCATACACTCGTCGTTTATTCTTTGGATAGAGGATAAATGTGCCTATACTGGACCATTCTTTTAATGCAAATGTAAATGTGTGGATTCTTGTTGGGTAAATTTCAACAGGGACATGAACTCAAGTATTTCAAAATACTGTTTGTTTCAGCCCCTCAGTTAAAGTGAGTCTGTCAGCTCTGAACCTCACTTAAGCAGGAGAAGGAGGATAGAAGACCTTGTCTGATAAAGTGGGGCAAGTCATCACCACCTGACCCATGAAGTCACTTAGCATGTCTTTCAAACCTCTTCCCGGGATTCAGTGTTATCTCTCTTTCATCCCTTGTGCTATCTGTTTTGTTCTTCACTGGTTCTGTAATTCCCACTTCTTTGAAACTCACTGCTGCTGTTAGCTTATGAATGTATTTGAAGCATGTCATAAACTAATGGAGTCTAATGCCCGTGCTTTGCCAATAAGGCTTTTCTTTTTTCAGCTGCAGACTACTTTCCTACATCTATCTATTGGAGGGCACATGTTTCTTTGGGGTTATGTGCACAGGTGTGCACCCTGTCCTTGAGAGACTACTTCACCAGGGTATTCTGTTTTTTTCATTGGTCAGGGACTAGAGAAGCTGCTGAAAATGTCCTGAGGGGAAGCGCACAATGTAGCCACTGTACTGGTGTTTTTTTTCGAAAAGGTATACCTGTATGACTTTACCAGTTTGCCTTTAGTAAAAATGTGGTCAGGACATACAGTGTAAGCATCTTGAATTCCGGGACTTCTGCTTCTATATGTATTTTCTGTGGTGACCAAAGGCAATAGTGTAGGGCACTACTGAATTACATAAAAGAACAAGGACTACTGTCAAACACTTGATAAAACATTGTTTTCCTTGCTGCCCAGTTAAGAATGATCACTAAGATAAAGGACAATGCTGATACGTCACTACTCAACTTACCACTTTGGTGGGCTGAGTGCTTTGCACCCAGCCAAGCAAATATTAACAAAGCAGTGAGTAATATCAGCACCTGTATGAATCTGAATCAGCTGTCAAATCTGAATTGAATGCAACAGCCAATCAGAGTAATTCCTCCTAAAGTGCATTTCATGAGGTTCGCTCCTCTTTATTCCCACTCCTTGACAGGTGCTCACCATCACCAATTCCTGCAGTGTCATCTGCTTAGACCCAGCTCTGCTGTATTAACACATTTCACTACTGCAGCTGGGCCATGTGATGTCTGATCTGCTGCCATTTTGATTTCAGATTTAAACTGCATTTTCTCCATTTCAAATCTGCTATCAATTATCACAATCAGTACAGTATCACATGGGCAGCTAAAATCAGTACTATTTCTGCTTGCTGGGATGGCAGTGTAATAATCCTCATCTCTATATTCTCCTAAATAAGATAGCAAGGATAATAACTGCAAGGATACAGTAAGGAAAACTGAATTGTCATCAAATCCCTTATAACTGTGTAACATGAGCTGAATTATCACCATCAGTAACTCTAATGGGAGTTTTTGCCTCCCTCCTGTGGGGAAGTGGTGTAGAACAGTCCATGTAGGAAGTTCTACTGACCGAGATGGTGTCCTCTATTGAGAGCAAAAAAAAACACAAGTCATTTCAAGAAGGGGTGGAAGGGGGGCCAACCATAAAATCACACAACCAAACCACATAAAATCTATTGAATTAAAATTGTTTGCAAAATCAATGAGGATGGCACAAGTTAACAATTGAATGCTTTACTTTATTTGAGCTTTGACATATATTTTATCATCTATTTATATAATTGGAACATTGTATGCTAAATAGTGGTATTATTTGGGTACAACTTGACAGTATTATTTGGGTATTGTATAACAGATTTATTTGCTTCTTATAAAGTCTAACACCGAGCTATTTCATAATTTCTAAATGCCACAAGGGTAAATAGCAGGACAATACAATATTCTTTCTTTATATGTTAGTACTAAGTACCACTTTATATTATTATACAGACAAAGCAGCATTTGGTGAATACAGACTGACAAGTGATTTATAATGGAGGTGCTTTTGTTTTGCAATCTCTCCAAAGCTCTGTACATACAGTAACAGTGTTATTATGCAGAAAATATTTTCATGGAATAAGTGTTCTACCAATTTATAATTAGTTTTCATATTAAATAAAAAAAAAACTTACTCATATGAATATATACCCTTTTGAAGGCTAGTTTGACCCGTTTCATTCAATGCTTAATGCCTATTGTCATTTCATTGTGCTTTGTTAAATAAAAAAACATAAATCATGCTGTGTTGTTGCTTGGTAACAAACACATCTTTCAGATTCTTACTGAAATGGATTTACAGTGAAAATTCAGAGCTGCCCATAGCTAAAGATGAACGAAAAAGAATGACAATGCAAAATAAATAATGTATTAATAATGTTTAAAACAATTAAAGCAATAGTTGTCAAATTATTAAAATTAATAATAAAAAAAAAACTTGACACAGAGGAATACATGAGACTCCTTAAAGGGATACTTATCAGCTGCTGTATGCTCCAGAGCAAGTTGAATTGTTATTTTCTGTCTGACCACAGTGCTCTCTGCTGACACCTCTGTTCATGTCAGGAACTGTCCAGAGCAGGATAGGTTTGCAATGGGGATTTTCTCCTGCTCTGGACTGTTCCTGACACAGACAGAGGTGTCAGCAGAGAGCACTGTGGTCAGGCAGAAAAGAACAACTCAACTTCATCTGTAGTATACAGCAGCTGATAAGTACTGGAAGGATTAAGATTTTTTAATAGAAGTAATTTACAAATCTAAGTCTCTAGAGATTCACCTGGCACTGCTGTAGGGCGACCAGCAAATATATCTTGTGGTCGTATATTGAACGTTATTCACACTGGCATTTAGGTGGAGGTTTCTCGCTAGATAGTCACTGTATACATAAACTGCAGAGATATGAAAAAAGAAGCCGATAACTCACCACTATTACGATGTTGAGCTCTTAATTTGGATGGTAAAACTATACATGGACAGACGGTATGGCAGGGCAGGGGATCATGGGGAGCCGGGTCCGGAGTGACGGCGGCGTTTCCTCAGGCCCGGAATTGACCAAATTTACAAATCTGTTTAACTTGCTGGAGCCAGAAAAAATAGTTTTCCCCGTCAGCGCCAAGTACCCCTTTAAGGTTCTGGCATCATTCTGGAACAAATAACTTGTAATCTCTACATAACTAAAAGATATTCACACATAAGTGACTGCTGACATCACAACATCTGTCTTAACTTTTTTCTGACCTCAGAGAACGATTGTGAAGTTGTGATTCGAGTTCTCCACTTAGAAGACACAAAGACATTTAGATGCAAAGATCAGCAAATGCTTTCTTCATTTTTCAAGAGCACTTGTGGGTTGGAGTTCGCACAAAGCTTGATGGTTAGAATACAGTAGGTGGCACCAAGTCTTGAATGTAGCTGAATGTCTAGCACAAAAGTTAACAGTGACAAACTAGTACTTTAGGGAAGAGAACAGAACCGGATCCCATTTTTTTGTTAAATCTAACGGAATAAGGATTACTACTAGGGTTGTCACCTTTTTTACAAAAATAAAATCCAGTAGCAACCAAGGTACAAAAAAAAAGGGGGGGGACACGGGGGGGTGTTTGGGGGACACGGCTTAACACAGAGTATCATTTGATCTAGGTAGAGATGAGCGAACTTACAGTAATTCGATTTGTCATGAACTTCTCGGCTCGGCAGTTGCTGACTTTAGCCTGCATAACTTAATTTAGCTTTCAGGTGCTCCGGTGGGCTGGAAAAGGTGGAAACAGTCCTAAGAGAGAGTCTCCTAGGACTGAATCCACCTTTTCCAGCCAACCAAAGCACCTGAAAGCTGAACTAATTTATGCAGGCTAAAGTAATCAACTGCCAAGCCGAGAAGTTTGTGACGAATTGTATCACTGTAAGTTAGCTCACCTCTAATTATAAGTCAACACTGTATAAGCAAGTGTCTTCTCTTCACTTTACTGTACTGTACATATTATATCAAGGATAAATATCAATATTCCGACCTGACATCCTACTCAATCCAGGCCATAGTCTTGGTGACTATCATAACTATGATTCTCAGACTACTGCTTCTTTATAATGAAAACATAGACACGTGTTGGCAGAACCATTCCGCACATCTAGACATTATTGTAAATACTATCAAAAGTCCCTGGGGGGTATTCCTGAAGTGGAGTAGGTGAAAATCTTTTTATTCCATTGATTTGTGTGGTGGAAACTGTGTACCTACACCAAATTTATAACATGGTGCAGGGGATGGGATGAATCTTGTGCTGATCCCATTTCTTACATCAGTACTCCACTTTATATGGTGTTTTTCTGCGACTTTTTGGGCGACTTTTTAATCCGTGCGACGGTTATGTGACTTTGTAATTACGCTGTCCACGGTAAGTTTGTAAACTCTTTTTTATTTGTTGGTGATTTGAGCCCTTTTTGGTGGGTTGTGCCAAAGTATGCAAATTTTTTTTAACTCTCTGTTTCATAAATCCCTTACCACTACGAAAAAATCAACCAAAAACACGTCTACTAATCCAAAACACAGATAAATAAAAAAATTGCAGTAAAAGTCACAAAAAGCCCACTGCACCAAAATATTGGGACAAATTTGCAAAGAAAACAAGGGTAAAATGCTTCATAAATACCCCCCCCCCCCCCCGTCCTTATCTTATATGAAGGATAGGTGGTAGCCTATAATGAATAATGTGTAGTTATGAGCAGTAGGGGCCACATTCGAATTTGCTACATTTCGCGAATATATGGACGAATATTCATCCGATGTTTGTGAAATTCCCCTATTTGCTGTGTTCGTTCCAGTTTTTTCCATGCAAAAATCCGTAATGAAATTTGCATAATGCGTATGCGCAATTATATCTTTCACCTAAAAGAAGGGAGGGATCAGTGTCCTCTAGAAGTGCCGATATTCGCTAATATTTGTATGTTTGCATAAACGAAATATTCACGCTCCACACCGACTCACACAGTAAATAATATTGGAGCCTTCTTTGGACCACAAGCTGGAAACAGGGGGGGATGATCACTTTTGTTGTGATGTGTACTGTGAAGGGAAAAAAATGAATATTCATCATTACAAATATATATTGCTATATTCTAAATATTCTTGAAATCGCAAAGTGCCGATATTTGCGGTGAAATTTGCATTTTGAATATTCACACTCAACACTTATAATGTGGTAGCCCAAGATGACACTTTTAATTTTATTTGGGTGTAAATGGATGCAGCGGGTGCAGGTGGAGACGTGAAAAAATCTGAAAAAGGATAAATATACAGGGGAAAAGTTACAGCACATATACACAATTAAACTGAAAGGTACTACCAGTTGTAGATGCATAGATTACAATGTGCATGTGAAAGTATGGCCAGAAAAGACCACTATGGCCCTCATTTACTAAGAGTGTTGTGTAGGTTTCTTTGTGGGTTTTAATTCCCTACAATTTATTTTCCATGGTATTTACTAAGGTTTCCCTACATTTTCCACTTTCCCTACACTTTGCTTTTTTTTACACATGCTCTGATCTGTGGAGTTTTCCTCAGCTCAAATCCATCACATTTTATGTGGAAACCTTAGTAAATATGTTGTTTTTTTGTGAAAATGTTGGGGACACGCCCCTTTTTGGAGGTCAAGCCCCCTTTCCCAGCAGCCACGCCCCTTTTTCGGGTTTTCTTGGCAAAATGGAGAGTTAGTCGGGGTTTCTTCAATTCTGGCGCAAAATCTGGCGCAAATTCTGGCGCAGACAGAATTTGTGGCGCAGATTCTGGCGCAGACAGAATTGCTGGCGCAATGCGGCAGAATCTGGCGCACAACCCGACAAAACATGTCGGGTTTGCAATAGTAAATATTAATATGTTATTATGAAAATACTCATAATAACATATTAATATAATTCCATCAAGTAATTAACTAGGGTTCAACACTTTACTAAAATGAGAAATAATAGTTAAAAAGCTATTTAATAAATATATCAATAATCTACAATCATCTGATAGGGAAAGGCTTTGTTTCTACCTATCAATAGTACAATAACTTGTTATCCCAATGAAAGGTTCCTGTTAGTGATTGAGCCAATGACCCATTGGAGTATGTGAGTAGTTTGACAACCTGGATGTATGCCAGCTAACAAGATATGTGATGTAACCAAATGTGACCTAAACAATATTAAGCTATGTGTGCCTGTGCATCAGTGCCTTGCATTTATTTTAGCTCTACGATCCATCTGTTCAAGTGTGTTCATGTTTAACTAATTCCCTTAGATGAATACTATGGCTTCACATCATTTTATCTTCTTTCCTGCAAGTTTTTATGACTTTTGTGGACATGATGCATTATACCGCTTTCACTTTATTGCATAATATTCTCATTAGAACACAAATGAACCTTTCAGTGACATTGGAAAGTCTTACCATTTTGGTGTTATTATCATAGCTCACATATAGGGAAAGCTCTCATGGGTAATTGGCTGGAATGCATTTATGCATTATATTGCTTTGTTAGCATGCATTTTGGAACAAATGATTCCTTTAAGTTGTTTAATGATCGTGAAATGTGCCAGTGCAAAGACAACTGAAAATGACTTACGCCACTTACGATGTTTCCACAAATGTGCACAGTGTGTTCTGTTTTAATACCGGTTGTGCTTACTAAGGAAGAAAATGAAGCTCACTAGACGTTCTTGGGTTATATACAGTATGGAATTAACAGTTTTACAGGTCACTGTTTATTATAAGCATGGGACGTAACATGACTCCTCAATGACGTACCACTGCACACTAGCAAGAAGTACCGGCACAGTGGAGGAAGCAGAGTAACTTTTTTTTTTTTTTTTTAATAAACAGGCAAAGCTTATTATGAAGAAAAAACTCTCCCCCCTTCCCCAATCCCCCACAGTGAGATGGATGTACTTAAATTTTGGTCGACATAGATTTGAGTTTGGGACACATGGACAGCCATAGGTGCCTCTTAAATCGGTTGCATCCTATTTCAGCCTACTATACTTTAGCTTAAAGGGGTATTCCGCCCCTATACATCTTATCCCCTATCCAAAGGATAGGGAATAAGATGTCTGATCGCAGGTGATCCCAGTGTTCGGGAGAAACATATTTCTCTCTATAGACTTAACTATATTTACATCCTAAATACTAATATTGAGCAGCAATGCACGGGGTCGTATCTATAAACCAAATGTGTTCAATTTGTTCAAACTAATGTGTTTAATATTCTTCTGCTTTATTATAAAACAATCCATAATAAAGCAGAAGAATATTAATATTTTTTATTTTGTTCCAGGTTCAAATCATTTACAGAACTGTATACATAAAACAATTTATATAAAATTATTTATGTACGTTATGTACCATATATGAATTTACTTAAATTGAAGTTAAAAGGATTTTTAGTTTTATCCACACACATTCATGGTATGTACGACATGGCCGCCTGGGCCTTAGCTCACATTTATGTCCTGTAAGTGCAGGAGTTCTATGAAGCGAGTTCAGAAGCTAAGCTTGCTTCCTAGCCATTGAGCAATGACTACTATCAGCAGTCAGCACTCACCATTAATCTCTGAGACTGACATCAGCGATCACAGTCATTTAACTCCTTTAAGTTCCGCAATCAATAGTGATTGTGGCTTTTAAGAGATTGAATGACAGGTGCCACACCTGTTGGATGCTCGACTGAAACCTCAACCGGCTATAAGTCTTTCAATTTCCCATCTACAGGACTTGTTTTATGCGTGACCAATTGTAATTCTGAATTACAATATTATCTCCAAATTATATAGGTGGGTTTTATGTTACCACTTTTAAAAAATAACAATTTTAAAGAAAATCAGTATGCTCAAAATTGTCCTCTTCTGACCCCTGTAACAGTTTTATTTTTTTTTCATATATGGGGCTCTTCAAGGACTGATTTTTTTGTTGTGATCTTTACTTTTTATTAGTACCATTTTTTTATGAGATATTCTGATATCTTTTTATTAATTTTTTTTTTCAGGTTTAGGAAGTGACCAAAATCAATAATTCTAGCATTTGGTATTTGTTTACAGTGATGCCATTTACTGTGTAGTTTCATTAACATTACATTTTAATAGTTTGGAAATGAGGCTTAATAGCTGCTTTCCCCCAGATGGGTAAGTGGCAAAGGTCACTTATTCAAACAAAATTATTCAGACCAGTTTCTAGCATCATAATAATATTAAGGTGCCTACCTGTCTAAACTACTGGATCACCAGTTAGCCACTGTTACCAGTAAGGAATGTCATGGTACTGAAGCAAATAGTAGGGATACAAAACTTGTTTACAAATGATAGAGTTGGTTTATTAGCCACTTCTAAACTGGGCCAGTTTCCCCTTAGCAACCTAACTGAAAGTTTTTAAACTTATTTGAAAAAAATTAAATATGCACTGTGATCAGTTGCTATGGGCAACAAGAAAATGTATTTCATAGAGGGTCATGGTCTTCTTTTGACAACTGCAGAAAAAAATGTAGTCTAAGGTTTCTTTCACACTGCCATTCGGACACAGCAGTGTGATGTCTGTCGGGGAAGCCAGGGAGAATAGTAGGAGGAAAAATACATCATGCAACGTTTTTTCCTCCCTCTACTCCCATTGAAAAACAATGGCACCTGACGGATCCTATTATAGTAAATGGAATCTGTCAGGACCCGTTGTTCACGTCAGCGTGAAAGGGGCCTCACATGCTATCCATTTACATGTAGGTGAATTCCAGCTGAATACTCTACTTCAATCTTATTTAAAGGAACACAGAGAAAAAGCTCTCTTTTTTATATTTTTTGTAACTGTTTTTGCAAAGTGTCTTAAATCAGCTGGATTGTTGATTCTTCTGTGTTTTCAATTGTGTTTCCTCTTTACAATATGTTGTAAATGACAATAAATGAATGCATTAGTATTTCCTGGTAATATTAGAGGGGTACTCCGGCAATAAACATCTTATCTTCTATCAAAAGGACAGGGGATAAGATGTTAGATCGCACGGATGCCGCTGCTGGGGAGCACCGCGATCTCTCCTGCAGCACCCCCATTTTTCAGCTGCACAGAGCGAGGATCATGACGGCACGACACTTGCATTGAGTGGGGGGGGGGGGCTGATGTCACGAGGGGCAGACCGTGACATCACGATACTCCTTCCCCTGCACCGCCGTCATTAGCCACAGAGCGATCCTTGCTCTGTGCAGCTGAAAAACAGTGGTGCTGCAGGAGAGATCGCGGGGGTCCCCAGCGGCGAGATCCCTGCGATCTAACATCTTATTGTTATCCTTTTGATAGGGGATAAGATGTTTAGCATCGGAGTACCCCTTTAACACACTTAAGGGCAAAAAATGATCAATCTACTGTACTTTCCTAAGTATTAATGTGGCTTACTTAATTTAGCTGAACAGCTGCTCTGAGGAGAGATGCAGATTACAGTTTTGCCCACAACCATCCTCTTTCAAGAGCATGCAAACTTCTGCATTTTGAATATTAGCATCAGATCATTTAGCTCAGTGAAGTCTTAAGCCCATGAGACTGAATTCAGTGAAAGAATAGAAGTTTTTCTTCGGGAATAATGATTCCTGTGGAATTAAATGAACAAGAGTACTTCTTCTTAAACACCCAAGTGGGCTCCTTTCTAAGTAAATATTAATCATGCCTATTTCTAAATATTCCCCGGTGACCAGAAATGTTACATTTTACCTTAATTAAAAGAATCATTTTCTTCTCTTTTAGTAATTACACGGTGATGATAATTCAATGCTAATAAAGTATACATCAAACTGTCCTACAAAAAAAAAAAAAAGAGTAGTAAAAGAGATCCATCACAGATAATTGCTGCTCCAGAGGACACATCTTCTGGCTGGCATAACATCTTTGAAATGGCCTATTGCTCCCATGTAACTAAGCCTGTGTTCTTTGCATATTAATTAAATGTGGAGTAGGGTTGATGATATGTAGTGTTATTCAATAATGTCTACCTAGTGCCATACATTTACATTTACATTTTTATTTATAGTCTGATGTTGTTTAGTGAATTGTAGTTTTGCAGTCTAGCCTTGACTTATCTGTTGAACTACTGTGACTAGACTCTTGTACTAGGCAATTTACAATTAGGCCGGGTTCATGTGTAGTATTCAGGCAGTATTTTGGTAAGTTTTTTAGCTAAAACCTGAAATGGAACTAACGCGCAGAAAAAATAGAAAGATTTGTATCTTTTTATGTGTGTTTGGACCTACTCCAGGTTAAGAAGGTGAACAAATATTTTTTTACTCATGTGTCCTACCACCACCCAAAAAAACAGTAACTGTCCCCCCCCCTACTATAATTGTAAAAAAAAAAAACGGATTAGTTTTGTATTTACAAAAAAGACTCACTGATCACCGAGGAGTCAATTACATGCTGCTTAAAAAAAGAAACTAGAAGAGACAACAAGAGACCAGGCAACTTTACTGTATTAAAGATCCCCCCAGTGCTTGATTCACAGCTTAGACTGCCCAGTACTATTCTATAATGCTCTTCTTGCTTTTGCTGCTTTTAAGGGTGTGTATATAAATGGAAAAAAAAGAGCAGGATCTTGTCTTCTGTGTGTGCTGTGTTCAGAAGCCATCATAGTGTCTAGTCTGCACTTACTAGCTCAGGGACACATGAAAATTAGAGATGAAGCCTGGAGAGCACAAAATAGAAAGATGAAAAGTGCTATATGCAAGTTACAGTGTACATAATGGCCAGAAATAATGCTGCTTCTCATGTACACACACAGTGCAACTTATCCTGTATGTTCCCAGAAGAGGGTTCCAAATCCTGTTCGAGGGGCAGAACTGTCCCCCCAGGATGTTGCTTAGCTGTATGGTACAAACCGCAAAAGTGTAAAGAACATTTGCTTAGGCTAGGTTTCTTTTTCCTTTTTTTTCCCACAAAGAAATAAATAAAAAACGGCCCGAAAAAATGGAACAAATGTCAAACAGCATTTTTTGTGGTGAAATATTGCGGCGACCAGATGTTAATCAATAGGGAATTATAAAATGCCAAACCTGTGGAAGGGCAGGCTGAGATGCTGTGTATGGTGGGGCAATAATAACTTACAGCTTGTGAGGCCAGGGTAGCGTTGACCTCCATGCTCAGTTCAACAGTAGTGCAAAGTTCACAGGAGTTTTCTGCAGGGATCACAGTTGCTTCAGGGCACTATCATATAATTCTTGCTGACTAACTAGCTTATTTCTTGCTGAATTATATTTAGACTTCTCTGGTTTTGATTGTTAAGCTTGTATCAGATTTATGAGCTGACCAACACTAACTCTACTCTGCACATAGGTATCCAGAATTAGGGCTCACCGCCAGTAGAAAGCTGTAGGTTTCTGGACCAGAGTTGCCTGATGCTTTCTATCTCATGTAATCCACTTCTTTACTAATGGGGTCTGTGGGCTTTCTTGGATCTTCTCCTCACTGCAGACTTGCTTCTGACTGGAATGGATTTCCTGGTCAGTGGGTTCCTGTGTAGGAGGAGATAGTAAATAAATAAAAATATGTGTAAATTTGCCTTTTTATTTTTAATGTGCTAAAAAAAAGGTGCTAACTATATCTGTCTTTAAAGGGGTACGTTGCCCCTAGACATCTTACCCCCTATCCAAAGAATAGAAGATGAGATGTCTGATCCTGGCAATCTGGTCACTGGAACCCCACATCCCCTCCACCCGCGGTCTCCGTGCCAGCACCACGGTGTTCTGAACATTATGTGATGTCACGCCACTCCCCCTTGTGACTACACCCCACTTCCTATCCATTTATGTCTATGGGAGGGGGCATGATGGCAGTCACGCCCATTCCCATAGACATGAATGGAGGGGTGTGGCGTCACAAGGGGGTCAGCCCTTTGGATAGGGGATAAGATGTCTAGGGGCAGAGCACCAATATACAGAATACACAGTATTTCATAGGGACATCTATATTTTTGAATATGATATAAACACACAGATTGACTTCTACACTTCCAGATGAACAAAAAAATGTTATACAACTAGGGTCAGGGAACTCAACCTCCCAGAATTCCTAACTGGATTGTGCCTGTTGTCACTTGCTTTTCTTTTACTTATTCTCAAGGATTAAGTAAATTAATCATTCCTATAGGCTACAGAGAAGAAGTAAGAATTAATAGTGTTACCCAGGAAAAGCCAATGTCACTTACGGAGTCAATTCTCACATAGCTTCTTAACAACTGCCACTGACTTCTCAGACATCTTCCTTCTAATTCTTGTTCCTGTAGCCAACCCTTACCATGTAGCCAGCCTGCACCACTACTAGCATAGCCAGGCATACATTGACAGACAGTGAAAACAGATGGGGGGAAACACACCACTTCACCACAGACAGCAGGAACACAAGGCATCTCCCTTCCAAGCTGTCTTCAGAATATTAACATTTATAATCATCTGGCTTTATGACAAGTGGTCCTTTAAAATTTCTTCCTGTAAAAAAAATAAAAAAAAATAATTATGAAAAAACAAACCAAATATTGAGCCCTGGCCCATTGATAATAAATGATAGTCTTTAAAACAGTTATTGCAATAAGATATAGATGTTTACAAACAAATATGACTCCTTAACCCTTTAATGACTGCCTTCTGTCTCTTGACAGCAGGTGATGCATGTTCTCAGTCAGAAGCAATGTCTTTGGCTGCTTGAGAGTAGAGAGTGTTTTTTAACAAGTTCTCCTGCTCTAAGCTGTCATGTGTATTTATGATAGCACTAAGGTGGCCTCCATGGTGCTGTGCTTTTACTGTGTGGGTGTCCTGTGACACCTTGGAGTAGGTACTTGGCTGTCTACTGACTAAGTGCTGGGGGACTATCAGGGGTCTGATCAATGAATGGGAGAGCTCTGCGCAGTCATCACACAATGGACCCCATGGTTGCCTTTTAAAAACTATTAGGACATAGTGGGCAAGTGTTACCCTAACAGCTTCTGTCATAGTGAAACAGGGAATAATGTGTTAGCATACAAAAGTATACTTATACATTCTAATTATAAAATAAAGATATTAAATAGTGATTTCTTAATGGGATCAAAAATATGTAATAACATTTTACTAAAAAATAAAATGTGGATATCAAGATAAAATAGTTTTTTTTTTTTTTGCAAAAACTACACTTATTAAGAATACATATGACCCTTATAGCCTGGATATTCAGCATAGAATAATGAATGGCATACAAAATACAAAGTTTCAAAAGTAAAATATACATATCCCAAAACACTGGTACAAAAAATAAAATTTCAAGTACTATACCCCTGATCCTCTGCTGATCTCTGTTTCTTTAGGGTTCTGCATTGTCCCAATCACACATGATCTGATGGATAAGCTAATCAGTGACTGAGGAAGGAGACAGCACAGGCCACTGATTGGCTGAGATGGCACCACTGATTGGCTGAGATGGCACCACTGATTGGCTGAGATGGCAGGTCCTTTGGAGTCGTGACGACACAGAGCACAGAAGAAGCGGAGACCACTGGTGCACCGGAGTAGGTGAATATAGCAGCTTTATACAGTGGATTGTTGTATTTTAGAGAAACATTATGTGAAGACATGTATTCTAGGGTGATCAACAGCACAGAAGCACTACATCAAAAAAGGTATTTACTAGATAGAAACAATATGTTATTTAGAGAACAAATTGTATATATTCCTCTATAGTAATGTTACACTTTTTTATTATTAGCATTATTATCATCATTATTATAATTTTTTTGCTTTTACATGTCGTGTCAGAAGGCAATAGGATATTACCTATGAACATCATTCTTTGTATCTAAACCTCATGCAACAAATTCTTTGAACAGATGCACCTGTTGTTTCATGCTGTGTCCTCAGTATTGCATTCTGTTTACTTAGTTTATTCTTTGGAAACAGCATTCATGTCATTGGAAAAAATATAGTATACGTATTTGCAAAGGTTATTATAATCTGTTTATGTGCTAGGACTTGGTCTGTTCTCTTATGAGTTTATCTTTGAGTATGAGCACATGCTGCCATCTTTGAGCGCTCCTGTGGATCATCGCCGTCACCTTGACGCCTTCATAGGCATTTGCTGAACCTGGCTAGTGGAAACGATATGAGTACAAAAATAAATAAATAATGACTTCACTATGGCATAGATGATACTGGTATCCTACCACTGATAAGTCTTCTATCTACTATTTACCATCTGGAAAACTAATATAATATATTGGCAAGTTTTTTGAAAGAAACAATAAATATATTTTGTGTAAAGTGAAAAATAATGGAGTTTGGATTACGATCAGACCAAAACAATGAGCTCTTCCATTTTCAATGTCAAAGCTTATTTCATATAACAGAAGTTATTTGGATAGGTTTTACCAAATGATAAAAGTTATTATAGGAATACATATAGTAATAATAGGGGTAAACTGGATAGCTATTCTGCCACTCGGCCACACAACATATAGTCCTTTTAAGGTCTATAGCCATTAAAGGAGTACTCCAGCGCTTAGACATCTGATCTCCTATCCAAAGGATAGGGGATAAGATGCCTGATCATGGGGGTCCCGTCCTATAGGTCCCGAGGGGTCGCAGCGTGACATCACATGGGGGTGGAGCCGGGATGTCACAATGCTCCGGCCCCGTGATCGACAGTAATCAGACCCGGAGCGAGCACGCTCCGGGGACTGATTTTAACGGGATGCGGTGTGCAAGATCACAGGGGTCCCCAACGGTGGGACCCCCGCGATCAGGCATCTTATCCCCTATCCTTTGGATAGGGGATAAAAAATTACATTGACGTGATCTAAGGTGATACAAGGTGCTCAACCCCAAGTGCAGTTGTTCACCTACATTAGAGTGGAGGACCTGTACCTATGGATCATAATGTGGTTTCACTGCTGTGGTTAATGTAAACAATGACATTAGCTAACCCTCAAAACTGATGTAAAATTGAGACATTAGCCAGTATATCCTTATATGAAGGACACACTTGAGCCTGCAAACCACGCCACGGTTTCTCAAATGGTGCAGGACCTATCAACTAACCTACCTGGCCAGATAAATAAAACCAGGAACCAAATTACGGCAGCCATAGGTCCGACTTGCAGACTGCTCCTCAGTTACCTCCAGTGTGGACTAGACACACATACAATGGGAGGGAAGAGACAAGCTACAAGTCCCACCCTGGTTGGTTCATTTATAGCAGGCCTCACAGGTGAAACCCTAATGTTACCCAGCAAGATAAAAGGGTGCATTAGTAGAAGCCTTAAGCAAAGACATGTCGGCTAATATTTGCATGAACGTAGTTATAGTATGAAACTCAACCCCAATTGCAGTTGTGCACCTTTGCTGGGGTGGGGGTCCTGCACTTGTAAACCGTTGCTAAGGACGATCCCCAGCAAAAATTGCATACAATGGAGGATGCCTGCAGACGGTCACAAGTACCACAGTGGCATCCTGACACCAGATAAATGTGTATGTGGATGCGTTAACCATGACTAACTTTAAGCAAAAAATTACATTGACGTGATCTATGGTGATACAAGGTGCTCAACCCCAAGTGCAGTTGTGCACCTACGTTGGAGTGGAGGACCTGTACCTATGGATCATATTGTGGTTTCACTGCTGTGGTCAATGTATACAATGACATTAGCTAACCCTCAAAACTGATGTAAAATTGAGACATTAGCCAGTATATCCTTATATGAAGGACACACTTGAGCCTGCACACCACACCAAGGTTTCTCAAATGTTGCAGGACCTATCAACTAACCTACCTGGCCAGATAAATAAAACCAGGAACCAAATTACGGCAGTATAGGGGATAAGATGTCTAAGTGCTAGAGTACCCCTTTAAGAATGCAGGCAACAGACTAGTAGAAACCTTGCATTACTAATAGGGGCAAATTTGTGTTTGACGTGGAGGGAGGAAGTGGAGGGAGGAAAATTCATTAAATATATTTATATATATATATATATATATATATATATATATGTATAGCAACACCATACAGTTATCTCATGCTTACCAGTCTGTAATTCTGTAATGTGTCCTTTGTTGAAAAACAATAAAAAATAATAATTTGAATAAACTATATACATATATATATATATATATATATATATATATATATATACACACACACACATCACAAATGTTTTATAGATTTAAATATCACCATCATGTTTCTCAAAGTCTTTGACATTTTTTCCATTTTAATTCTTCAGAACTTCCATCTGTTGTATACAAGCTGAGGCGTGAATTGTTTGACAAGGAAAGCTATGCTGTCCCCTCGGGTCTACCTCAGGCACTATTTCAATCTGCAGAGCCTGGACCAAAAGGATTAGAAAAATTACTATGACATCTGAAGACCCAGACGATTGATAAGACATTGTGCATTACCTTAGGCTTTGCGCTCTGCATGTGTCTACACCAGGCTGTACCATAGTATTTTTTTATATTTTGAATAATTTTAAATGAAAAATAACTGGCAATGTAAGGCTGTATTCCATGGTGTGGAGCAAACTGGGACTTTCCCTTGGGGCACATTTTATTAGCCTTTTATTGTTAGGCCAAGATGTAAAGTATAATGCTGATTGAAAGGATCTATAGATAGGCCGAGCAACCTGAAGGAATATCAATTTGCTTTTTTAAATCCACCTCTCCTAATTGTCAGCCATGTGAAGTCATATATTATTATTTGAAGCAACCAAAAGCTGGAAATATCAATTCTTTGGTCAGTTTTTATTCTCCCTTGCAAGCTTTTTATGTCTAAAAGTTGTATGTTTTTGTACAACACTTTGTGACTTTTACAAATTTTTACTCCACTGGTTAAAATGTGAGCAGAATTTATCAGTGAGGAGTCACTGATATGTCTCTAGTAACATAAACAAGATATCTGTCTGTGAATAAACCCCCAGTAAAAATAAAAATTTCAACATATTTGGTATAGCTGTGTGTGTAAATGTCTGAACTATTAATCTGCTCGTCCTGCTCCCTTTCTATGACATGAGCTCAGGAGCTTAGCGCGGGTCATAGCGAGTCAGTCCCGTGTCTAATGCCGGACATCACCGATCGCGAAGATGCCCGGCATTAACCCCTTAGATGCGGCGATCAAAGTTGATCGCCGCATCTAAAGTGAAAGTAAATGTATCCCGGCAGCTCAGTCAGGCTGTTCGGGACTGAAATTGCGCATCCCAAATAGCTGAGAGGAGGGGTGAGAGTCCCTACCTGCCTCCATCTCCATCTGATCAGCGATCTGCTGCTCCATGCCTGCTAAGCAGGCTGGAGCAGCAAAGCACCAATAACACTGATCAATGTTATGCTATGGTATAGCATTGAACAGTGTGTTGCAGTCTAATGGTTGCATGTAACA
Organism: Hyla sarda; assembly: GCF_029499605.1. Lineage (NCBI taxonomy): Eukaryota > Metazoa > Chordata > Amphibia > Anura > Hylidae > Hyla > Hyla sarda. The sequence goes on along the minus strand of NC_079192.1, from coordinate 195,177,172 downwards.
GTTCCCTATAGTGACTGAAAAATGGTGTAAAAAAGTAGGGAAAAAGTTAATAAATGTGATTTAACCCCTTACCTAATGAAAGTTTGAAGAAGGGATAGCGAGAAAAAAGAAAAAGAGGACGACGCCTCGCGTAATTCCGTGGGCTAGAAATCCCGGAATGACCTTAGATTGGAAATATGCTCACCTTGGGTGAACCTTGGTTCATGTATTTCACCCCTTCCTGTGGGGTACAGTCGTGGGACCTCGAGCTGCAGCCTGCAGGAACGGATTGGTCTCCTCTCAGGGGTCAGTAAATAGCCAATGTGAATGAAGTAGAAAAGATGTTCTGTGGTGGCGCTGCCTCTTATGATTCACAGTCGGAGTCTGTGTAAAAAGTAACAGTGTATTTTTATTAAACACATGGAACTTTTACAAGATGTTGCAAGACGCGTTTCTAGGGTAAATTCATTCTATTTCAATTGCTAAAAAAACATCTTGTGCATTAACATGCAGTGAAGGTTTAAATATCATGAATTTAGAGCATCAAAAGAAGGGTCAGAGTTCAATGTGGGCGGTACAGAGTACCGGTAACAAAAGGGTTAAAAAGCGCTTTCAACAGAAAGATTACAATGAAATGCGAACATTTGCATAAAATAGCATGTAGTGATTAACCCCTTAAGGACGAAGACCATTTGGGCCTTAAGGACGCAGACAATTTTATTTTAATGTTTTCGTTTTTACCTCCTCGCCTTCAAAAAATCATAACTCTTTTATATTTTCATCCACAGACTAGTATAAGTGCTTGTTTTTTGCGCAACCAGTTGTCCGTTGTAATGCCATCACTCACTTTACCATAAAATGTATGGCACAACCAAAAAAACGTGCGCCGTGTTCTGTACTTTTTATTGATACCATATTTGCTTATATAAAACTTTTAATCCATTTATTATAAAAACTTTTTGGAATAAAATGTTATAAAAAAAAAGCAGCTATTTTGGACTTATTTTTTTTTTACGTTCACGCCATTCACCGTACGGTATCATTAACATTTTATTTTAATAGATCAGATATTTACGCACGCAGGGATATACAAATATGTATATAAAATATTTTTTAACACTTTTTGGGGGTGAAATAGGGAAAATGGGACAATTTACGTTTTTATTGGCAGAGGGGGTTTTTCAAATTTTTTTTACTTAATTTTTTTACTTTTATTTTTACACTTTAATAGTCCCCATTTCTCCCAATTAAGAAAATGCCCCATATGTGGACGTAAAGTGGTCTTCTGGCGTACTACAATGCTCAGAACAGAAGGAGGTTTTTGGGGGGGCATGTTGCATTTAGCAAGTCCCCGGGGTGCCAGAACAACAACAAAAAAAAAAACAACATATGGCACAATATCTGGAAAACGGCACCCCTCAAGGAATGTAACAAGGGGTACAGTGAGCCTTAACACCTCACAGGTGTTTGACAGGTTTGCGTTGAACTTGGATGAGAAAATGAAAAATGTTATTTGTAACACTAAAATAATGGTGTTTCTCCAAAGTTTTCATTTTCACACTGTGTAATAGGAGAAAATGGACCCCAACACTTGAAGCCCAATTTCTCCCGATTGAGATAACGCCCCATATGTGGATATAAAGTGCTCTGCTAGTGCACTACAGGTTTCAGAACAAAAGGAGCGCCATTGGACTTTTGGAGAGAGAATTTAGCTGGAATTGAAGTTGGGGGCCATGTGCATTTAAAAAACTCCCATGGTGCCAGAACAGCAGAAACCCCCCACATGTGACACCATTTTGGAAACTACACCCCTCCAGGAACGTAACAAGGGTTACAGTGAGTACTTACACCTCACAGTTTTTTTGAACAGTGGGCCATAAAAGTGAAAACATTTATTTTTAACACTAAAATGATGGTGTTACTCCAAATTTTTCATTTTCACATGGTGTAATAGGAGAAAATGGACCCAAAAATTTGAAGCCCAATTTCTCCCGATTAAGAATTTTCAATATTTTCACAAGTGTTCTGCTGTCAAATTACAGGTCTCAGAACAGAACGAGCACCATTTGAATTCTTGAGAGAGCATTTTGCTGGAATTGAAATCGGAGGCCTTGTGCATTTACAAACCTCCCATGGAGCCAGAACAGCAGAAACCCCCCACATGTGAAACCATTTTGGAAACTACACCCCTCAAGGAACGTAATAAGGGGTACAGTGAGTACTTACACCTCACAGGTTTTTGAACAGTGGACTGCAAAAGGTATTAATCCAAATTGTTTTAGTTTCACAAGTAGTAAATGAAAAAAAGCTCCACAAAATGTGTAGCCCAATTTCTCCAAAATAAGGAAATACCCCATATACGGTGGTAGAGCACTATGTGGGGGCAAAACAGGGTTTAGGAGTGAGACAGCACCGCTGTGATTTGAAGCCTAAAGTGGGGATTTGCACTGCAATGGTTGAAGTTCTGACATAAAATCTTTTTTTTAAAAACCCCGGTAAGTGACCACAATTTTGAAAATAAACCCTTCAAGGAAGGTAACAAGGGGTACAGTGAGTACTTACACCTCACAGGTTTTTATGAACAGTGGACCGTAAATTGAAAAATTTGATTTTTTTTCCAATAAAATGGTGGGGTTACCCAGTTTTTTACATTTTCACAAGGGGTAATGGGAGAAATTGGGTTACAAATTTTGGAGGGCTTTTTCTACTGACTATGGAAATACATTCACATATGGGGTAACATGCTGGGCTGGTGCACAACAAGGCTCAGAAGTCATAGAGGTCTGTTTGCCTTTGTGGCCTATGGCATATCAGTTGCAGACAGTTACATACATTCAGAGGAAAATACAAAAATGAAACACCCACATGTGACACCATTACAGAAAGTACCCCCCCCCCCCCCCTGAGGAATGGATATAGGTGTAAAGAGGACATTTTGAATGCACTGGTGTCTCCTAAATTTATTTTCCAGGAATGGATAAGGGTAGCTTTTGAAAATTGCTAATTTTAACCTATGCTCTGCTTCATCTTTCTGGGAACAACTAACATGTGACTCCGAATTGTCGCCTGGAAATACAACAGAGCTCATGAGGGAGAACTCTTCGGATTTAAGGGGAGATGTTTCTTACGGACCTAACTGACAGTTACATACATTCAGAGGAAAATACAATAAAGGAACACCCACATGTGAACCTATTACAAACAGTACACCCCTAGGGAAGGTGTATAGGGGTGAAGTGGACATTTGGAACAGACGGGTGTTCCCTAAATTTATTTTCCAGGAATGGATGAAGTGTAATTTGGGGGAACTGAAAATTGCAATTTTATTACTGATATGCCAATTATTTATTTATTTTTATTTGAGTATAGCCAAAAGTAAAAATTATGCCCACCCCAAACCCTATGCTCTGAATCATCATTCTAGGTATGCCGTCCCTATTCTGTTACCTCAAATGCGCACCCCGCTCAGATAAGGAGAGAGCACTGCGCATTTGAGGCAACTTGCAAACCCCCAAAGCTGTCGACTCTGTGTCCCATGACCTATTTTTTTGGGGAAAAAAACGATATCAGGGGTATTGGGAAAGAGTATTTTTCTTTATTTATTTATTTTTGTGGGGGGGGGGGGGTTTGGTTTCAAAATCTGGAAGACAATGCACTCTGGACTGGTACATTGGATAAGCCAAACAAAAACTAGACAGAAACAATTTAATAGGATGTGATAGGTGATGTAATGTGATAGGTGATGCCCAAAGATAATGCGACTCCTACCTTAACACAAAACCAGAAAAATAACAAATGGAGTAGTTGTGAAAGGATAAAACAAATGATTTATTGGTATACATTAAAAACCAAACACACTTATATGGTGAGGAAATGCGGCATTACTGGACATCCTGCACCGAAGATGTTGATCATGGGGCACAAACCATGCTGTTGTAATTTATGAATAAATGTGCATGAGCACCAGTCAAAAAATAATTACCGTATTTATCGGCGTATAACACGCACTTTTTAGGCTAAAATTTTTAGCCTAAAATCTGTGTGTGTGTTATACGCCGATACCCCCCCAGGAAAGGCAGGGGGAGAGAGGCCGTCGCTGCCCGCTTCTCTCCCCCTGCCTTTCCTGGGGTCTAGAGCGCTGCTGTCGGCCCTTTTCACCCCCTGGTTATCGGCGCCGCTGCCCGTTCTGTCCCCCTGACTATCGGTGCCGGCGCCGATAGCCAGGGGGAGAGAAGCGGCGCCGACAGCCAGGGGGAGAGAAGGGGCAGCGGCACCCATTGCCGGCGCCGCTGCCCCGTTGCCTCCCCCCATCCCCGGTGGCATAATTACCTGAGTCCGGTCCGCGCTGCTCCAGGCCTCCGTTGTGCGTCCCCGGCGTCATTGCTATGCGCTGAACGGCGCGGCGCATGACGTCAGAGCGCCGCGCCGTGCATAGCAACGACGCTGGGGATGCACGACGGAGGCCTGGAGCAGCGCGGACCCGACTCAGGTAATTATGCCACCGGGGATGGGGGGAGGCAACGGGGCAGCGGCGCCGGCAATGGGTGCCGCTGCCCCTTCTCTCCCCCTGGCTGTCGGCGCCGCTTCTCTCCCCCTGGCTATCGGCGCCGGCACCGATAGTCAGGGGGACAGAACGGGCAGCGGCGCCGATAACCAGGGGGTGAAAAGGGCCGTCAGCAGTGCTCTAGACCCCAGGAAAGGCAGGGGGAGAGAAGCGGGCAGCGACGGCCTCTCTCCCCCCTGCCTTTCCTGGGGGTATATCGGGGTATACACGCACACACACGCACCCTCATTTTTTCATGGATATTTGGGTAAAAACCTTTTTTTACCCAAATATCCTTGGTAAAATGAGGGTGCGTGTTATAGGCCGGTGCGTGGTATACCCCGATAAATACGGTATTTATCTCAATACAAACATATATATATATATATATATGTGTGAAGGAAAGAACAAGGTCCGGCACTAGGTTGCAGGTAAAAACTTCTTATTTCTTTATTTGAAGATTCTGCAGTACAGGGTAGAAATTCTGACACGTTTCGCTAAAGAGCTTAATCGTAGACGCACATAAAGTGTGTATGAGAAATAAAGTGCTACATGCTAATAATCATATAAGGTAACCAAAAAAGTGCATGGTATTATAAGTGATAATGCAACAAAAAAATTCCCACACAGGACCAAGTGGTCACTACTAGAATGCAGGGGCTGGTGATGCCGCATTTCTTGATGTATTGTTTCCTTACCAAATATGTGTGTTTAGTTTTTAATGTATACCAATAAATCATTTGTTTCATTTTTTCACAACGACTCCATTTGTTCTTTTTCTGGTTACTGGTGCATTGGAGTAGAATTCTAGGGAATTACAATGAGAGAAAAGGATTAAAAATGTAGTACTCCATGCAAATGTGAGACTCCCTGAAGCAATCTCTAATGCAGAGGCCAGGATGATCGGGGCAAGTGGTGGTGTCCTTCCAAATCCCCCTCCTGTGACACACTCTACATTTTTTCTGGGATCGTCCCTTCTTTCCAGTTTGGGGACCTCACGATCTGGGGCCCACAGTTCCAGAGGTGCTCTGGCAGTCACCAAAGATTAGGGCCTTTAAAAATTCCTCTTGAAACTGCAGGGATGTCCCTGTGTTGCGAGCGTGCTGGGACAGTACAAAAGCATTGTACATGGCAGCCTGTACCAAGAAGACCGCATACCCGTGTTTACCGCATGGCATTGTATGGCTTGAGTACTTGATCAGACAGAGCAACTCCCCTCATATACCGATTGTAGTCCAGAATACAATCGGGCTTGAGGACCGGTCCAGCGGTACCTTGCACAGGGACAGGGGTGCTGCCGTTCCCATGAATTGTGGTGAGCATAAGGACATTCCTCTTATCCTTATACCTGACCAGCAATAGATTTTCATAGAAAATGGCATGGGACTCACCCTGTGGGATAGGAGTCTGTATAGGATAGGAAGGAAGGCTTCTTTGATTCTTCCGCACTGTCCCACAAGCAACCATTGATCTGGTGGCAAGAGACTTGGAAAGAGGGATACTAGTTTAAAAGTTATCCATGTCAAGGTGGTAAACCTTATCCAGCAATGGGTGCAAAAAGTCCCAAACAATTTTATCGCTAACACCCAGAGTGGGGAGACATTCTGGGGGTTCAACACGGGAATCTCATCCCTCATACACTATAAACTTGCAAGTTTACCCTGGAGTGCTCTTGCAAAGTTTATACATCTTCACATCATACCTTGCCCGCTTGGTGGGAATGTACTGGCGGAAGATGAGTCTCCCCTTAAAGCTGATGAGAGACTCATCAATAGAGACTTCCCTTCCAGGGACATAGGCCTCCCAAAATTTGACCCCGAAGTGATGGGTTGGACATGCTGCATTATCAGCATAATGCAAACATTTCAAAATGGCCTCAAACTGAGGATGTGTCATTGCCATGCTGTAGAGCAGGGTCTGGTAGAGGACATCCCCACTCCAGTACTGCCTGACACTGTTTTTTTTTAACTAGGCCCATATGCAGCACAAGGCCCCAAAATGTCTTCTTTTTTGCTGCATTGACTGGGAACCAACTATTGGGCCTAGCTAAAATGGAGCCCGGGTCTGGGCATACAGATTCTTCTAGTTAAACATCAGATTGACAAAATCATCACTGAAATAATAACTAAAATAGTCCATTTCAGTGAACCCAATGATGTCAATCTTGATTCCTGAGTCGCCAACAAACTCCAGGAATCACGGGCTCGTGTCCAGACCAGTTCTCTGGTACAGGGCACCAGTGAACTTGGCTGAGGGGTTTGATTAATATGAGCGCCAGGGGGACTCATACTAGCATGGGGCACAGGGTCAGGAGCAGAGGAGGTTTGGTGGCTCATCATCAGAAGATGATGAGGAGGATGAGGAAGAAATAAGGAAGGTAGGGTCTTCCTCGTCGTTACTGGCACTTTCATTGTCGGAGGCAAGTAAGGCATATGCCTCCTCTGATGCAAATGCCCTGTGAGCCATTTCCCTACTCTAATGGGGGTGAAGTGTATGTATGTGTGGGGGGAAAACTTTATTGGTGTGTGTGCTGCGTGTGGTGCGATTCTTTCTACCCTAACCTGCCCGAACCTATTACCCAACCCGCCCAAAGAACAAAAATATAAAAATACAAAATAAAACGAAAAAAAAAGCCCAGCGCCCAAAAAAAAGTGTTTACCTAATCAGTGGTGTGCACACTGATTAGCGTGTGATGACAGCAGGGGGCGCAAAAGTCAGTGGGGGGGGGGGGGGGGGGTCCGGCCACCCAGCCCAGAACAGTAGCTGGTGGCACTAGCACAGACCCCCACTGACAGCAATAGGGCAGGAAGCACACAGAGGTATGATCCTTCCACACAGCACAGGCCTGCTACTGGCGTCACGGACCGACTATAGGTGCAAACAAGAAAATAATAAAAGCCGCTATAACCCCGAAAGAGCGCATGCACCACAAAAAAAATGTTGATCAGTACTACGGAACTGTTCAGTGCTGGGTGGGCTTTAGCTAACTGTGGCCGGCCACTCTTTTATATGGAAGAGGGTCAGCCACACAGTTAGCAAAAAATAAAAATAAAAAAAAGGTCTGAGGCCCCCCCCCCAAAAAAAGAAAATGTTGGGGGCAGACCGCAACAACCCTGTAGGGCCTGGGTCATGCAGCTAGAGGTGCTGCGTATCCATGGACACCTACAGACGGTATGCCACAAAAGATCTGTCCCTGCCTAACTAAACTGTCCCTAAGCTCTAATGTGCCAGGGGGCACAGAAACAATGCCAAGGGGCACTTTTTTGACTGTGAGGGGGGAGATGCAGCACGGTGCTCCATCCTGCTAAGCACCAGACACAAAATGGTGCTGAGCAGAGTGGAGCAAAGAGCTCATGCTCTCCTCCCTCCTTCCCATATGCTGTGATTGGTGAAGTCACAATGACCACTAAATCACACCTGCTCTGGGGGGGGGGGGGGGGCAGAACAGTACAGGGGATGATTGATGGTGTATATTACACCACTGATCATCTTCCTTTTCCAGGTCATCGGGTCCCCACATGTGACCCCAATGACCCAGAACCGCCGCAGATCGCCGGTCTGAATTGGCCGGCCATCTGTGGGGATTGCCAATATGGGGGGGTGTCTAAGGATCCCCCTCGGCGATATGCCGGGATGCCTGCTGAATGATTGCAACAGAAATCCTGGTCTGGTCCCCACCCGGCGAGCGGCGGAGACCGGAATTCCTACAGGCATACAGGTATGCCTGGAGTCCTTAAGTACCAGAACATCAGGGCCTACCTGTACGCCCTGCATCCTTAAGGGGCTAAAAACTCTAGCAGCAGATAACTCAATTATAATAAAATCAGCAGATAAAGGCGGAGGAATAGTGATCATGCTCAAGGAACACTATATCTTGGAGTCCAACCATCTTCTTTCGAATGAAACTTTCTACATGGTCCTTGGAAAAAATCCAGCATCCATATATTCAATAGAATTATCAGATCTCCTAGAAACTGGCCTCACCAACGGAGTATTAAGCAAACAAGATTTCAACTTAATCAAAACAACAGAACCAGACACCCCTCTGTTTTACCATTTATTAAAATTCACAAACATCCCACAAAACCTCCAGGACATCCCATCATCTCTGGAATTAACTCACTCACCTCCAACCTGTAACAGTATATAGATTCAAACCTACAAAAATATGTTTGCAAATCATCGTCATATACCAAGGACACCATAATCCATAATTGACCTTCAATGGAAAGAACATTACTAATTTCTTACATGGACATATCATCCTTGTATACGATCATCCAACATGATCAAGGAATAGCCACAGTATCCCATTACCTTGCATCAGAGGACCAAATGCCAGAACCTCAACAGAAATTACTATTGGATGCCATTAAATTCATATTAGAACACAATTTTGTTTGGGGTCAACGGCCACATATACCAGCAGCACTGTGGAACTGCAACAGGGATGCGGTTCACACCCAGTTTTGCAAAGTTATTTATGGGTGTATTTGAGGAACAACAATGCCATTACATCGACAATATCTTCATCGTCTGGGACAGTAGTACAGAAAACCTCAATGACTTCATCTCCTCTCTGAATAAAAATTCCTGGAATGTCCATTTCACACATACCCACTACAAAAATGATGCAGAATTTCTGGACGTCGTAGTGCAAGGGAAAGATAAAAACAAAAACCTTCTTTAAGAGCATCGAATGAAACAGCTATCCCGACTATACCAGCTGTCATTCAGAAGAATGGACCAAGAACATCCCCTATAGACAATATAAATGCATACGTCGCAATTGCACATCAAGTAAAGATTTCCAGATTCAGAGTGAGATCCTGGATGACAGATTCAAAATCCCTGATCCAAAATAGTAAGTAGAAAGCAAGCAGTCTGAATCAAAAGACCTGCTTACAACCAAAACCATCAGACACTCCATAGGATTTTGTGAAAGACCAACCATACTCCTAAAATTTCCTAACCACTTTCTCTACAGACCACAAAAATGTAAAATCCATCCTGCAATCACATTGGAATATCTTCCTAATGGATCAGTTTCTAAAAGATATGCTCCCAACAAGTCACTCACATTTAGGAGAAAAAAATCACTAAAAAGCATTGTAGCTCCAAGCAAACTGAAGACCATCAAGAAGCCCAATATGCTAAACAATGGAATTTGTAGGATCTTTCAAATGCTGCACAACAAATTGCAAATGTTGTTGCAACATAAAAAATCTCTGCAAATAATTTACATCGAAGATCACAATGGAACCCTGCAAGATCAAGAGTCTGATGTCCTGCAAATCCTCATACGTAATATATTTACTGGCATGCTCATGTGGCATCCAGTATATTGGAAGAACCACCCAGACTCTGAGTGCCGACTTAAAAAACATTATTCTAACATGAAAAATGGATATCAACTTCACAACGAATCAAGGCACGCATATACCAAACACAATTGTGATTTTTCCGTAGTACCAATAGTACACATTCCCACAACCAGCAACAGAAGATACACTCTACTATGCAGAAGAGAGAATTACTGTATTTTCAAGTTAAAAACCTTGATTCCGATGGGATTAAATGAATACTTTGAACACATTATCTAAAAGAATATTTACCACTGATCCGTACCACCAGATGTTATCATGTCTTCCATTCCCTGTTTCTCTTTCTCCTGAACGATGTATTACATTTTAGAATCTTGAACCATACACAGTGTCTTTGTAGGCATCACTGTGATTGGTCAATCTGGCTTCATAGAGAATCCAGCCTATTGGTTCTCCTTATGAACCAATCACACACGCAAACAATTTGACAGACTCAACACCAGAGCTGTTTTGAAACGAACCCTGGGAAACTCCTATTGGTTGATCACAGACCACGTGATTAATATGTCACACTCAAGCACCTTGCCCATTGGTCACTCCTATACATTAATGGAACAGCGCGATCCATCAAGTTCATAACACACCCCGGGAAACTACCATTGGCCACTCGCGTACCACGTGACCCGCACGGAGCTAAACATCCCTTTCCATCACAGAGTTTGACGTCCCACCAGTAAATCAAAATGATTGGTCGTTCGAGTTCATGAATGAACCAGCAGGATTTTTCAAAACAAACACTGTCTGTGGATCTCAAGCATTATTTCCAGAGACGAACATCCAAGCCCCGTTTACAACACGATACAGTAAACGCATAAAAACTCCTAAACAATACAAATAATACACTTTTGATCACTACATCCAGACTTTTGTGTGTATTTTATGCAAATGTTTGCTTTTTATTGTAATCTCTCCGTTGAAAGCACTTTTTAACCCTTTTGTTAGCAGTACTCTTTTCCGCCCACCTTGACCTCTGACCCTCTCTTTGGCACTCTTTGGCACATTATTTAAACCTTCACTGTATGCTAATTCACCAGATATTTTTTAGCAATTGAAAAAGAGGGAATTTACCCTCAAAACACATCTTGCAATGCCTTGTAAAATTTCCAAGTGATTAATAAAAATACAGTTACTTTTTACTTGGACTCAGATTGTGAATCCTAAGAGGCAGCGCCCCTGCAGAACATCTTTTCTGCTTAATTCACATTGGCTAATAAAAGTTGGAATCACTCCCCTTTTTCCCTTTAAGAAAAAAAATAAACATAAACATATGTGGTATTGCCACGTGTGTAAATGTCTGAACTATAAAATATAATGTTAATAAAACCGCATGGTCAATAGCGTACATGTAAAAAAAAATCAAATCCAGAAATTGCATATTTTTCGTCACTTTGAATACCCTAAAAAAATTATAAAAAGCGATCAAAAAGTCCCATAAAAAAAATGGTAACAATAAAAACTATTAAAGACCACGGCGCTAAAAATTAGCAAGACCACGGGGCTAAAAAGTTATTGGGGTCAGAAGATGACAGTTTTAAACATTCAAATTTTTGTAAAAAAAGTTATAATTTTTTAAAACCAGTAAAAAAAAAATCAAACCTATATGAGTTGGGTATCATTATAACCATATGGCCCTACAGAATAAATATAAGGTGCTCTGCATAGAATCAGAAGCCCCCAAAAGTTACAAAAACATTTTTTTTTCTGGTTTCGCCATAGATTTGGTGGTGAAATGATTGACCGTATTACAAAGTAAAATTTGTGAAAAAATAAGCCCTCATATAGGTCTGTAGGTGGAAAATCTAAAGCATTATGATTTTTAGAAGGGAAAAACAAAAGTGCAAAAATTAAAAAATGGCTCCAACCCCAAAAGGTTAAAATATAATGTTAATGGTTCCATACAGGAATAGCATAAACATAAAAAAAAATAGCTGATATTCGCTCACATCACATTCCAGAAAAAAAAAAGAATGAAAAGTATTCAAAAAGTCACATATACACAAAAGTGGTGCTAATAAAAACTAGAGGTCACAGAACTAAAAATGATCTCTCATACAGAAAAATAAGAAAGTTATAGACAGTGAGAATAGGGCGATTTAAAACATTCTCATTTTGTTAAAAAGTTAGAGTTTTTTTTTTAAAGTAGTGCAATAATAGAAATAGAAAAGAATTTAAAAATAGGTATCAATTTAATTCGTTTTGACCCACAAAAGAAAGAGGACATGTCAGTTCTACCTTAAAGTCCAATTTGGTAACCCCCCAAAAGACGCCAAATTTTCTTTTCAATTTCCCACCAAAAATAATATTATTTTGGTTGTGCTGTACAGGAGGAAAAACAAAAGTGCAAGAACGAAAATGTCATGTGCCCTTAACCTCCCTGGCGGTATGATTCTGTCTGGAAATTTGTACCAAAAGCGGTACAATTTTTTGCATTGAAATTCCACATCTCCCCCGTCACATTCCCCCTCCCTTGTCACATTTCCCCCCCCCATATCACATTCTCCCCCTCCTTGTCACATTCCCCCCCATCACATCCCCCCCCTTGTCACATTCTCCCCCTCCTTGTCACATTCCCCCCCCCTGTCACATTCATCCCCCCCCCTGTCACATTCTCCTCCCCTGTCACATTCATCCCCCCTGTCACATTCCCCCCCTTGTTACATCCCCCCCCCTTGTTACATTCTCCCCCCCTCCATGTTACATTCCACTCCCCCCCTGTCACATTCCTCTCCCTGTCACATCCCCCCCTTTTGTCACATTCCCCCCTCTGTCACATTCCCCCCTCTGTCACATTCCCCCCCCCCTTGTCACATTCCCCCCTATGTCACATTCCCCCCCCTTGTCACATTCCCCCCCCCTTGTTACATTCCCCCCCTATGTCACATTCCCCCCTCTGTCACCTTCTTGTCCTGCAGCAGTATACACTGGGTTTGCCGGGCAGATTTCAAACCTAGTGTATTTGCTGCAGAACAAGCCCTTTCCCCTTCAGCCAGTCACAGGCTTTACACCACTGCGGCCTGTGATTGGCTGAAAAGGGAAAGGTCCTGTAAGATGCATAGTGAAGAGATCAGGGACCAGAGCGCACGGAGGGGAACGGCATCTTCAGGGACCGGGATTAGGTGAGCAAAAGGTTTTTTTATTTTCTTCCTTTTTACTTTTACACTTAGCTCAGTGTTTTTCTCCCAGGGGGCCTCCAGCTGTTGTGAAACTACTGCTCCCAGCATGCCCGGACAGCCTTTGGCTGTCCGGGCATGCTGAGAGTTGTAGTTTTGCTACATCTGGAGGCCCCCTGGTTGAGAAACACTGACTTTTAGTATATGTCGTTACCTGCTCTGGCCGCCCCCCGCCACGGGAGTCGACCCGAGCAGATAATCACATATTTTACCGGGGGCTGCATCACTATATCGCAAAAAGCAAAAATCGCGATTCAATTGCTTTTGCGATATATCATGCAGCCCGCACAGCAACTCTGCAATTCTACCCCGAGCGTGACTCGGGGTTACCGCTTCTAGCAGTGAAAATTAACCCCGAGTCATGCTCGGGAATACCGCTAGGCTGGTTAAAGGGGTACTCCGGTGAAAAACTTTTTGTTTTTTAAATCAACTGGTGCCAGAAAGTTAAACAGATTTGTAAATTACTTCTATTAAAAAATCTTAATCCTACCTGTACTTATTAGCTTCTGAATACTACAGAGGAAATTATTTTCTTTTTGAAACACAGAGCTCTCTGCTAACATCATGAGCACAGTGCTCTCTGCTGACATCTCTGTCCATTTTATGAACTGTCCAGAACAGCATATGTTTGTTATGAGGATTTCCTTTTACTATGGACAGTTCCTAAAATGAACAAAGATGTCAGCAGAGAGCACTGTACTCGTGATGTCAGCAGACAGCTCTGTGTTTCAAACAGAACAGAAAAGAATTTCCACTGTAGTATTCATCAGCTAATAAGTTCAGGAAGGATTAAGATTTTTTAATAGAAGTAATTTACAAATCTTTAAGCCACTAGAAAGGGAGAGAGCTCACCGTGCAGCTAAACATGCAGATATACGATACCGCTGGTGTACACTGGCAGCCTCCGGACCCGATAAGTAACAACGCAGCACCTGCGGGGTGCACACACTAGATAAAGTATCAAACAATACAATGTAAAGAGCTAGCGTCCACTCGCCGTAGGTAAACAGCTGCAGGCCCGAGGTCCGGGATCACCACGACATAGACGGAGACGGTAAGGGGCGCTCTTAGCGCCCCTTACCGTCTCCGTCTATGTCGTGGTGATCCCGGACCTCGGGCCTGCAGCTGTTTACCTGCGGTGAGTGCACGCTACCTCTTTACATTGTATAATTTACAAATCTGTTTAACTTTCTGGCACCAGTTGATTAAAAAAAAAAAAAAGCTTTTCACCAGAGTACCTTTTTAAGGCCAAAATGGGCTGCATCCTGAAGGGGTTAAATTTAGTTACTGTCGATTCACCAACCACAACTGCTGGAAGTTTGTTCCGTGCAATTACTACTCTTTCAGTAAAACAATATTTTCTCATGTTGTTCTTGCACTAAAAGTCACCTTTTCCAACACAACACAGGCATACATAATATAGAGGCAAACCATGTGGTAGCTATTAGACCTTGAAGAGAGGGATCCATTCAAGGTAGGGCCCATTCTCTTTGCTGGGTGGGGAGACCTTGTGCAGGACTACCCTCTACTAAGGTACTACACTGTTGACAAACATGGAATAGGGAAATGATCAAGGTATGCAACCTGAGTTGCAAAAACTCAACTCCATAGAGGGGCCCACATCTTGACAATAATTATAGGACTCTCTCTTTTCTCTGTAATTCACTACCTATTAAAACAACTTCTTGATTCTTAGCCTTAGAATAACTACAAACGATAGTAAAAAAAGAAAAATACTATAGTAGTGACATTTACCAAAAAAGACCAAAAGTATTTAAATGAAGAGGTAAATTAACATGTGACTCTTTCATAGAATGTTCATATTTTTGCCCTCTGAGCCAGTTCTCTCTATTCTTGCTTCATGGAAGCAGATTAAATTGAACTTTAATCCGAAATATAAATTGAACTGTAAAATGTCCCAGGCAGGTGAAAATGATTTAGCTGTATATGAAATGGAATTTGTGTCTGCTACTTTGCCTTTCCCTAACAAGATTCCGACCCTCTAATGCAGTCCTTTAATCTTCTCATTGCATTCCAATTATTGTGTCCCGTAATATTTATTTAAGGTAGTTGTTGTAATATATTCTTGATAAGACTGGTCCATAATCATTTTAATTATAAAGAGAATTCCCTATGAAGAGTGTGTAAGCTTTTGTACTGCTGGATAATTAATTCCTCCATGGATATCTATTTGATGTTCTGTGGAATATAAAGCAGTTCATCTTAAATAATCCCTCAAAATTGTGCTGGCGTCTTATCCAAACACTGGATTAAACAATAGGGGTTTCTTTTTCAGCCAACTGCTTCAAAGGGTGGCTGAATTTTTTTTTCTTCTAACCTTCCTATACTTAAGTCTGTTTTTTACACCAATAAATTAATATAAGAGGCTTAACATAATGATATTGGAGACATTTTAGACTGAAACAACATTATTGTACAGGTATTACTAAATTGCATTTCAATTAATTGCTTGCTCATGTATTTAAGTGTTTACATAACTCTTAAAAAAATATGCAAATATGTCAGCAGTGGGAGGGAGCTAGTAGAGCATGTGTAGGGGAGGAGCCACAAACGACAAAAATTCCATATAAAAAAAATACACTAACTGAAAAATGGCAATGTATAATCTAGAAGCAGGACTCAATTCCAAATATAAAATCTTTTTTTTTTTTTCTGTTTCAAATTAATATTCACAACAGAAACACATATCAGAGTAGTGTTAGCTTACACATGTCAGACAACGTCCTTAAAGCGTACCTGTCATTTCAGGTCACTTTTTAGGAAAAGCTGTCCTGTATGTATACATAAGGAGAAGAATTATTTGTTCCCATTATATAACTTGTATATGGAATTTTTGGATTTCAGCTCTGCAGGCTACATCTATAATTTGCAGTTCTCCCAGAGCTGGTGAGCAGAACTCACTCCTTCTGTCTCCACAGACTTGTATTGGCTTGCCTTGCAGGCACATGACAAAGCTGAGATAATTTTCAGAATGGAATACAGTCTCACAGGAGCAGGGGAAGAGGGAAGAAGATTGATAACATGAGAAAGAAGTGTTTTTGTCTGATAAGCTATATTATATTAGGTTTCTTTTTTTCACTTGTACTATTGCTTGATGCAAAGTTTGTTCAAATGGCAGTGCCTATTTATTTCAAAAGGCTTTTTTTTAAGCATGTTGCATAATCCAAAATAACTTATCACAGACGATATTTTTAAAATGATAAAAAACACAGCTAAAGATCTTTGCTTTTGTACAATTTAACCCCTTAACGACCACGGACGCAAATATACGTCATGGCTTGGTGGTACTTTGCACACCAGAACGTACATTTACGTCCTATGTATGACCGCGAGCACCACTCCTATGTCATACACGGCAGGTGCTGATAGCAGCCGGGGGCCCGCCGGTAATGGGCAACATCCGCGATCACGTGGATGTCCGCCATTATACCCTCAGATGCCGTGATCAGTACAGATCAGGGCATCTGCGGCAATGCGCATGTTATAATAGATGATTGGATCGCCTGCAGCGCTGCCGCGGCAATCCGATCATCTGTAGTGGCGGACGGAGGTCCCCTCACCTGCCTCCGTCCGTCTCCTCGGGTCTTCTGCTCTGGTCTGAGATCGAGCAGACCAGAGCAGAAGATGACCGATAATACTGATTAGTGCTATGCTCTATGCATAGCACTGAACAGTATTGGCAATCAAATGATTGCTATAGATAGTAAAAAAAAAAAAAGGATTTCAATAGATGTTAAAAAAAAATTAAAATTGTCAGTTTTTCCCATTTTACCCCCAAAAAGCTTAATTTCTTTTTTTTATAAACATATTTGGTATTGCCTCGTGTGTAAATGTCTGAACTATCAAAATATAATATTAATGATCCCGTGCGGTGAACGGCGTAAATGTAAAAAATAAAAAAAAGTAAAAAAATGCAGCTTTTTCTTTCTTTTTCTGTCCCTGTCTATTGCCCATCTATCCCTTTTTTTTTTTCTATATTAAAAATGCTTTTTTGTCTGCCTGGTAGTGTGCTCACTACCAGGCAGACTTCCCCAACAAGAACGACGTCACTGATGCCTGCTGGGGGGGGGGGGGGGGCGACTTCTGCCCTTAGTTCATCTACACAGGGTGCCTCCAGCTGTTTCACCACTACAACTCCCAGCTTGCCCTGACATCTATTGGCTGTCAGGGCATGCTGGGAGTTGTAGTGGTGAAACAGCTGGAGGCACCCTGTGCTGAAAAGAATAAGTTAGGGCCATGACATGACCGCAACTATAGACAAAGGGAGACGGTGCTCCTAGTGTGATACCGTAAATAAATAGGATACAGTTTAAGCAATATTGCTCACCGATGTCGGTTGTACTGCGACCAAGTACAACAATGGTGTAGGCATAGACCCCATACGGGCGAAAACTCGGCAGCCACTCCTGGCAACACAACGTGAAGCAAAAACAGAACCCTCCAGGACAGCACAGGATAGAGCTGGCGCACAAGACTTCAAGGTAAAAGCAGATTTATTTTATCCGGCATGCAACGCGTTTCGCTGGATAACCAGCTTCATCAGGCATGTAGGGAAAGGGGGGAGAACTAGGGATATTTATACAAAGACATTAACCCATACATTGCTGGTATAAAACACAATGACAGGAAAAACATGTACAAATTATATAAAAAAAATAATAAATATTTAACAAGTAAAGCATATTAAAAAGTATATGGAAAACTGTTCATGCTAGCTCGCGTTCTCGATCATTTCATTTAATCCCTCTGGAAAGAGGGAACATAAAGAGAAAATCCAATAGGACTCTCTATTAATTAGTTTCTGGAAGCGGTTTTGAACGGCAGATGGTATAGCCTCAATAACTTTCAAATTTAGACAATCAAAATTCCCTGCATGTGTCTGACAAATATGACGAGAGACACTATGTAGCATGAACTGTTTCCCTACATTCGACCGATGTTTATTCATGCGGGACCGCACCGTCTGAATGGTGCGGCCCACATATTGTAGACCGCATATACAGGAGAGAAGATAAATAACATAACTGCTCTCGCAGTCGTGTAACCCATTAATAGAAAAATACTTTTTTGAAACATTAGAAACAAAATTATTACCTTTATCAATCATAGTGCAGCATTTACACCTGACTTTTCCACATACGATAGTGCCATTCTTCTGTTCTACAAATTTATAGGCATTAGAGGGGTTGTTTCTCAGACCATCACTAGGGGCAACCAAATTATGCAGGTTCTTAGACCTGCGGAATGTGACACCCAGGTGATCCGCCAGAACATCCCTCAAAATTGGGTCTCCCTTTAGAATATACCAATATTTATTCATTATTGTTTTTATTTTGGGTGCCGCACAATTAAAGTTGGTAATGAAATTATGGCTATAGCGGTTGTTATTCGGGTTATTTTTGGTCTCTTTTTTAGGTTTTAATAAATCCCCCTGTTGGTACGATTTAACTCGAATAAAAACCTTATTAAGTAAGGACTTATGATAGTGTTTTTCTTTAAAACGATTTTGTAAGATGCGAGACTGCTCATTGAAATCAAAATTGGAAGTACAATTTTTACGGATTCGCAAATATTGCCCATAGGGCACATTGTGGATCCATTTTGGGTAATGTGAACTGTTAAAATCCAACAGGCTGTTAATATCAACAGGCTTAAAAAACGTTTTAGTTTTTATATTGCCATCAGAATCCTTACTGAGTTGTAAATCCAAAAAATCAATAGAGGAAGAGGAGCAATGTAACGTTGCATGACATGACCGTGGCACTACCCCGTTCCTACACCTCCTCCCCCCCCCCCCCGTGTTGGAAACCCCGAACCGCACTTCCCCCTCCCGCACCCCCCAGCATTGGAAACCCCGATCCCTGCTCTCCCAAATAAATAAATACTGTACATAGTGCAGAGTGCAGCAGCTGCGTGCATAGGCGGCAACAGCAGCGTGTTAGGGAGGAAGGGCCGGCGTGCTAGTGTGTGAGGCCAGGGAGCCAATGTGCTCTCAACACTCGCTCCCACCTGTCTGATTGACAGGCAGGAAGCGAACGCAGGCTAAATGAATTCAGACCGATTGCCTGGCCGGCATCGGTCCAAATTCAGGCATGACGTCACGCCAGGCTGCAGCCGGCCACTAGGTGGGAGACCCACCCAAAATGCATAATTTTAATTTAAAAAAAATAATGAATGTATATTGGAGATATGTTGTAGTACATAAGTACTACAACATATAAAAAAAAGTTTGGTGAAAGTGCCCATTTAACTCCACTTTTAGTAAATCAGGGCCATTGATGGAGATTTATCAAAACCTATGCAGAGGAAAAGTTGCCTAGTTACCCATAGCAACCAATCAGATCACTTCTTTCATTTGTTATGGGCAACTAGGCAACTTTTCCTCTGCACAGGTTTTGATAAATCTTCCCGATTGTCTAAATATAAATTTTTTTTTGTGCCAATAGAAGTCTTGTAGGCTTGTTGAATCAAATAGATGCCACTGAAAGCCTAGTTGGGCAACTCACATATATTTTGTAAAAATAAAGGCATCACATTTTCAAGCAATTTTGCACATCTTATGCTTTTTTGGCCACAACTATAATAATTACTATTTATTTTAGAGCCTCATTAACAACAAAAAATATATATACTGATAATATATGCCTTATTGGATATAAAGGTGTGAGAGTGACACAGGTGATACCTGATACACCCTTGTATTTATAGGGCTTAGACAGCACATTGTCCATAGCCTTAAAAGGGGTACTCCACTGATTTTTTTTCTTCTTTTCTGCCCAGCTGCCAGAAATAAAAACCACCGGCGGACATATCACCTGTTCAGCTGGTTTGGCTGCACAGGGGCCCAGAGTGTTAGGGGGCCCACCTAGAGGCCCAGGTCACAGCCTGGGCCTCACAGTCTGGGCCCCTGCAGGGCCCCCTGCCAGTACTTCATACTATATGCTGCAGCAACAGGTCCCGGACCTGCTGCTGACAGCAGCAATTTACCTTTAAACCGGCCGTGCGAGACGGACAGGCAAGGGGCTGATGGCAACAGATGTGCCCCACGTAGGCACGCACGTCTGTTCCAAGCCCATGACGTCACATGTCATGGCCTCTGACCCCGGCAGAAGCGACAGGAGCAGCAAACCCTCCCGCCTCACACAGCCGCATCGCTGAGCAGATGAGGTGGGGAGAGCGACGATCGGGTGCAGGACGGTGGGGGGATTGTAATGATGATGAAGAGGACAGGAGGGGTGTTGAAGAGGTTGGTGGTGCAATGATAAGGAGGATTGGGGGTCTGGGAGAGCGTAGTGTGGATAAGAAGGACCATAAGGGGGGTCAGGGTGTAGTGATTAGGGGGTTTAATGTTGATGAGAAGGACCGGGGGTGTCAGGGGTGTAATAATGATGAGATGCTTAAGGTATATGAGGAGACTGAGGATGGGTTGCGTGGGGTGTATGGGGTGATGAGGAGACTGAGGATGGAGTGCGTGGGGTGTATGGGGGTGATGAGGAGACTGAGCATGGAGTGCATGGGGTGATGAGGAGACTGAGGATGGAGTGCATGGGGTGATGAGGAGACTGAGGATGGAGTGCATGGGGTGATGAGGAGACTGAGGATGGAGTGCATGGGGTGATGAGGAGACTGAGGATGGGGTGTGTGGGGTGTATGGGGTGATGAGGAGACTGAAGATGGGGTGTGTGGGGTGTGTATGGGGTGATGAGGAGACTGAGGATGGAGTGCATGGGGTGTATGGGGTGATGAGGAGACTGAAGATGGGGTGTATGGGGTGATGAGGAGACTGAGGATGGGGTGCGTGGGGTGTATGGGGTGATGAGGAGACTGACGTTGGGGTGTGTGGGCTGTATGGGGTGATGAGGAGATTGAGCATGGAGTGCATGGGGTGTATGGGGTGATGAGGAGACCGAGGATGGGTTGTGTGGGGTGTATGGGGTGATTAGACTGAAGATGGGGTGCATGGGGTGTATGGGGGGTGATGAGACTGAGGATGGGGTGCGTGGGGTGTATGGGGTGATGAGGAGACTGAGGATGGGGTATATGGGGGTGATGTGGAGACTGAAGATGGAGTGCATGGGATGATGAGGAGACCGAGGATGGAGTGTGTGGGGTGTATGGGGTGATGAGAAGACCGAGGATGGGTTGTGTGGGGTGTATGGGGTGATGAGACTGAGGATGGGGTGCGTAGGGTGTATGAGGTGATGAGGATACTGAGGATGGAGTGCGTTTGGTGTATGGGGTGATTCAGTGGTTGGTACAGTATTTGGCAGTATTTTATTCATGGAGTACAGTGGTTGGCAGTATTATATTAATGGAGTACAGTGTTGGCAGTATTATATTCAGGGGTACAGTATTTGGCAGTATTATATTTAGGGGTACATTGGTTGGCAGCATTATATTCAGTGGTATAGTATTTGGCAGTATTAAATTCATGGAGTACAGTGGTTGGCAGTTTTATATTCATGGAGTACAGTGGTTAGCAGTATTATATTCAGGGGTACAGTGGTTGGCAGTATTATATTCATGGAGTACAGTGGTTGGCAGTATTATATTAAGGGTACAGTGGTTGGCAGTATTATATTCATGTAGTACAGTGGTTGGCAGTATTATATTCAGGGGTACAGTGGTTGGCAGTATTCAGGGGGTACAGTGGTTGGCAGTATTATATTCAGGTGGTACAGTATTTGGCAAGGTTATAATGATTATTGTCATCATACAGAGAATTAAGGAACCAATGATGTCCAGGTGTCAGACTCTGCAGAGAATATGGAAGAAATCCTGGTGTCTGGACCAGATGAAGAAGAAAGGTAAAGACAACAGAGAAGACGTCACTCAGGTCAGTGATATCATTGTGCATTTTCCTAACTGTCCCATCAGAGCTGTAGTCACTGATATCATTGTGTAGTCTCCTGACTGTCCCATCAGCTGTAGTCACTTCAGACATGATGGAGGTGCAGCTTTCCAACATCTGGGGAGCCACTTGAACCAAGGTGATTGGTGGGGGTCCCATGAGTCAGACCCCAACCATAAAAATGGGCTGTTTATTTTAAAATGCCTGGGCCTATTTTTGGTCCCAGTCTGGCCCTGCCTGTAAGTCACTTCTATCACTAAGGAGCCAAGGAACCAGGGGGTGCCAAGGGGTGTCGTGCTAAGTCCAGGGGTGCGAGTGTAAAGGGGAGCACTGCCCTCTGCCTCCCAGCTAGATACGGGTCAGGCTGACCCGGGAGAGTACTCACGGGGCCTGGGCCGCACACTGAGAGGGACAGGGGTCACCCGGAGCCCACCTCAGGAGCCATTCCATCTACCCGTGGTGGATAAGGCAAGTGGCGACACTACACACGCGGGGTAAGTGGAGGCACTCCGGTGGGGTCTAGGTACATGAGGGGGCACAGTGCTGGGGGGGGGGGGGCAGGCACATTCTTTGCACATGTCTGTGTCCGCCCCTGATAAAAACGATAACAAACTTTAACTCATTGCCTACTGTTTCCCGAGTGTGCCAATAGTGCTCTCCTGTCTTCTGGGCACCGGTCTTCTTCCGCATTCTGGGGCCCGATGATGTGGCACACTGCATTGAAATTATCATCGGCCACAGTGATGTCCTGCCTCAGCAGGTGATATGCTTAGCAACAGTTTCACGTAACAGGCCTGGCCATCTTCCTAGTACTTGGGCTTGTTACATCACATTGCCGCTCAGCTTATGACCAGCCAAGACAGGATATTGCTGCAGCCTGTGTCAAGCTCAACTCAGTCTGATATGTCAGGCCCCAGAAAGTGAAGGAAGACTGGAAACTAGAAGACAGGAGAGCGATATCAGCACACCAAAGGAACAGCGGAAGGTGAGTTAAAGTTTGTTATTTTTATAAATTTTTTGGGCAGATTGGAAAAAAAAAAATATGTGAAGTACCCCTTTAATTATTAACCTGGTAGAAAAAATCATAAGTGTAATAGTTCTACTTAACAGTCCACAGCTTTCCTTTTAGATATAACCTGCAATAAAGGAACAAAAAGATTTAATCCACGGTGACCTAGTCCTCATTTTTCTTCTTCTAGATGACAGCCATTATACTCTAGGTCAGCGGAATTTATTATTGACTCATTAATTAAATGATGCTCTTCCCTGCGGATTCATTTCACCTAAGATTTTCTAATTCTCTAAAGTATGACAGTGATGAACTGAAAACACCAAACTTTAGAAAAAGGATACATTCTGTTGAGTTGTTTTCATGCTTCAGTCAATACATTTACGATGTGTGAACAAATAGACTGTAGATCAAACTTTGTTTCTCAAAAATTGATCTGAAGGGTATCAAATATTTACCCTACGCCATCACCTCATGATGAGGGGTTCAGGCTCCTAAAGAGCACTGCTAAATATATTTTCGTCATGGAACAACTTATAACAAATATGGTAACTAGAAAATGTAGCAATTATCATGGAATATCACCACCTCCTGACTGGATGTTCCTCTTTTTCACCCACAGGTGTATCTACCTTAACTGATACTACTACAACTACTACAACTCTTCTCAACATTCACTACTCCATGTACTGCTTATGTCTGTTTGTAATGAATGGTTCGATCTGGCTTCATTCTCAATCATTGAAATTATTGCCTTTCATTCTAAGCATCAAACCTAAATGTTTGGGTTACATTAATTTCCTTACTTTCTATTTCTTCTTTCACGCTTCTTCCTTGTTTCACACCTGATCACTGATTAGCTTGCACAACCACTATATATTGACCATTTTGTTACCTTGGCCATCCTGTGCTGTTAGTCTAAGTGATGTTAGTC
Source organism: Hyla sarda (assembly GCF_029499605.1). Lineage (NCBI taxonomy): Eukaryota > Metazoa > Chordata > Amphibia > Anura > Hylidae > Hyla > Hyla sarda. The sequence goes on along the minus strand of NC_079192.1, from coordinate 195,153,281 downwards.
AAATGAAGACGGCAGAATTACAACCAGTGCTGCACCAGAAAGGAGCCAACACAGAGTCAGTTTGGGTTACGTTGCAGTTTGGCAATCATGCAGTAACTCGTGTAGGTGTGATATATAGACCACCTGGCCAAGTCAAAGAAGTAGATGATCTACTAGTTGAAATATCTAAAATGACAATGAAAGGAGAAGATATCATTATGGGAGACTTCAATCTTCCGGATATAAACTGGAAAACCAAAATAGCTAGTTCTGCCAGGAGTACAGATATTCTAAATTCCCTCTTGGGATTATCTCTACAACAAGTGGTTGAAGAGCCAACCCGGAGGGAGGCCATTTTGGATTTGGTATTCACAAATGGGGATTTGGTATATGATGTTATTGTTGGCGAAAGCTTGGGATCTAGTGATCACCAGTCAGTGTGGTTTAATATAAGAACAGTGAAGGAGCCACACCACCCAAAAACAAAAGTTTTAGATTTTAGAAACTGACTTTTCAAAAATGAGATTAGTCATAAATGAGTCCCTATAATACTGGAACAAATTACATGGAGTTCAGGAGAAATTGGACTACTTAAAAGACACATTATTGAAGGCAACAGAAAATTGCATTAGACTTGTCAGTAAAAGCAGGAAAAGGAAGAGACCACTGTGGTACTCAGCTGAAGTGGCCAAAATCATAAAAAACAAAGAACGGGGGGCGGAGTCTGACCGCTGAGCTGGATGGCCGCTTAACAGAGCAGCTCTCTATAGCCACGGCCTTTACCTGCTCTTAACAACATCTCTGAGACCCCACCATGGGGAAAACTGACAAAGAACAACTGGCGAATACCTCTACCTCCACTAAGGGGCAAAAGAATCAGGCAGACATGGAGAAATTCCTAAAAAAGAAGCCGCTGAATAGCCCAGCGCGGCTCCCCAAGATGGCGCCGCCAGCCTCTGATGAAGCCGAACAGGAGAATGACACAGACAGAGAGAGCTACTGTGGTAGTCACTTCGAGTCGGGTAGTGAGGACAATAGACTCTCCTTCACTAAATCCTTCCTGCGCAAAACTGTTCAACAAGCAGTCGCTAAAGCCATGCAAGCTGCCTTCACGCCAGTGCTCCAGGAGCTGGCGGAGATCAAGGCGGAAGTGCGCGATGTTGGGACCCGCACTGACCACCTTGAATCCTCTCTAACTGAAACAGTCTCCTTCTGTGACTCTGCCTCACACCAGCTCCGACTACATGAGACTCAACAAGGCCTTTCTAATGCTGGAGGATCAAGAGAACCGGAGCAGATGTAAGAACATTAGAATAAAGGGAGTGCCGGAGTCCTATGCATGTGACTCCCTACCTGGAGTGGCGAAACAGATCTTCTCCTCATTGCTAGGCGAGGAGAGGGCGAGTGCCATCACCATCGAGCGAGTCCACAGAGCTCCACTTACCGTATGTGTGGCTCTACCCATTCGGAATCTCCATTCTGAAAGATGGAAGACGCCTCTCGATTCGGCATCCTGAAGAGTTAGAGAAAGTGTGGGAGTTTACCAGCCTCGATCCGATCCAGATCCCTTCTTGGCTCCCAGTGAATGTGTGCCACACTTTGCCACCACTTCCTAACCTTTAGCTGATTCACAAGGGGGACAAGATGAAATCCCCGAAAGCACGGAAGCAGGCTGCGAAAGCCCAGAAGCAAGTGGATGCGACCTGATTGCGGGACTCCTGGAAGTCTTTACGCTAAGTATCCACCGCCCGGTTTCTGTTTCTCATGTTGCTGGACCTATTTGTCCCGAGAATGCAGACACTATTCTTGTATGGAGATATCCTTCCTCTGTTTTTTTAATTGGGACAGTGCTTGTAAAAATTATCCCTCATCACCTCCAACCCCCCCCCCCACCTACAGTTCATGCTATACCTATTGCCTTACCATCTTGAGTATGCTGACAGTTGGTGACGTTACGGGATATATCCCTCACCCGACCACTCTTCCCCCCCCCCACCCTTCCAGGTCTCCCCATGTTTCGCACGAGTGGGATGCATTCGTTTGAGGTGCCTTTATTGACTCTACAAGCATGGGCTCCATTATGCTGGATGCCTTATGACTGGGATGCTGTGATGAACTGGGTGACTACCAATATGATACCTGGTCCTTTCACATTTCCTACCCCACTTTGATCATAGAACCATCACATGATGATCACCATGTCTTCCCCCCCCCCTTTTTAACTCTTTAACTCACCCTGTAAGCGCCATGGTATCTTCTGTTTATTGCAAAAGGATAAAGTGTCAGAGGCTTTCTTTCAAGAAACACATTTCAAAAAAGGAAGAATTCCAAAGCTACCTCTAAACTATTTTTCATCTTGGTTCCACAGCGGAAGCACTAACTCCTCCTCCTCTGAAGTCTATGACTCTGCTGATGGCCATGCACTGTTCATTAAAGGTAAGATCGGTTCTACACCATACACCCTGGCATCTCTCTATGCACCCAACAAACATCAAGTTAGGTGGCTGCTGAGAGCCTTGGAGAAATTGAGAATGTTTGCAGTGGGTCCCATTATCCTGGGGGCCGATCTCAACACCACCCTAGATCCGCTAGTCGACTCTACTACACGGAAATCATTGATTCCCTCCTTGGATCTCCGCACCCTACGCAATACTGTTACGCCGAGCACTCCGGGTCCCTGCTCCTCCCCGTAGCGCTTCTCTCTCTGCAGCGCCCCGGTCAGACCCGCTGACCGGGAGCGCTGCACTGACATTGCCGGCGGGGATGCGATTCGCATAGTGGGACGCGCCCGCTCGCGAATCGCATCCCAAGTCACTCACCTGTCCCGGTCCCCGGCTGTCTCGTCCTGGCGCGCGCGGCTCCGCTCCTTAGGGCGCGCGCGCGCCAGCTCTCTAAGATTTAAAGGGCCAGTGCACCAATGATTGGTGCCTGGCCCAATCAGTCAATTAGGCTCCACCTGCTCCCTGTCTATTTAACCTCACTTCCCCTTCACTTCCCTGCCGGATCTTGTTGCCTTTGTGCCAGAGAAAGCGTTACTGTGTTTGCCTTACCAGTGTATCTGACCTCTTGCTATTACTATTGACTACGAACCTTGCCGCCTGCCCCGACCTTCTGCTACGTCTGACCTTGCCTCTGCCTAGTCCTTCTGTCCCACGCCTTCTCAGCAGTCAGTGAGGTTGAGCCGTTGCCGGTGGATACGAACTGGTTGCTACCGCCGCAGCAAGACCATCCCGCTTTGCGGCGGGCTCTGGTGAATACCAGTAGCAACCCTAGAACCGGTCTACCGACACGGTCCACGCCAATCCCTCGCTGGCGCAGAGGATCCACATCCAGCCTGCCGAATCCTAACAGTAAATCCGGCCATGGATCCCGCTGAGGTCCCACTGCCAGTTGTCGCTGACCTTACCACGGTGGTCGCCCAGCAGTCCCAAAAGATAGAGCAACTTGGACAACAGTTCGCCCAACAAGGACAGCAGCTGTCGCAGTTGACCGCCATGCTACAGCAACTTCGGCCACAGCTACAGCAGCAACCATCTCCTCCACCAGCTCCTGCACCTCCTCCGCAGGGAGTGCCCGCTCCTGGCCTCCGCTTGTCCCTGCCAGACAAATTTGATGGGGACTCTAGACTTTGCCGTGGTTTACTGTCACAATGTTCCCTACATTTGGAGATGTTGTCGGACCAATTTCCTACATAACGGTCGAAGGTGGCTTTCGTGGTCAGTCTCCTGTCTGGGAAGGCCCTGTCATGGGCCACACCGCTCTGGGACAGCAATGATCCTGTCACTGCCTCCGTACAGTCCTTTTTCGCTGAGATTCGAAGTGTCTTTGAGGAACCAGCCGGAGCTTCCTCTGCCGAGACTGCCCTGCTGAACCTGGTCCAGGGTAAGTCTTCAGTAGGTGAGTACGCCATCCAATTTCGTACTCTCGCCTCCGAATTATCTTGGAATAACGAGGCCCTCTGCGCGACCTTTAAAAAAGGCCTATCCAGTAACATCAAAGATGTGCTGGCCGCACGAGAAATTCCTGCCAACCTGCATGAACTTATCCATTTGGCCACCCGCATTGACATGCATTTTTCTGAAAGACACCAGGAGCTCCGCCAGGAAAAAGGCCTTGATTTCTGGGCACCTCTCTCACAGTATCCTATGCAATCTACCCCTGTGCCTCCCGCCGAAGAGGCTATGCAAGTGGATCGGTCTCGCCTGACCCATGAAGAGAGGACTCGCCGCAGAGATAAAAATCTATGTTTGTACTGCACTAGTACCGAACATTTCTTGGTGCATTGCCCTATTCGTCCTCCACGTCTGGGAAACGCACGCACCCAGCTCACGTGGGAGTGGTGTCTCTTGGTCTGAAGTCTGCTTCTCCACGTCTCACTGTGCCCGTACGGATTTCTCCTTCATTCAACTCCTCCTTCTCTGCTGTGGCCTTCTTGGACTCTGGTTCTGCGGGAAATTTCATTTTGGCCTCTTTTGTTAATAAGTTCAACATCCCTGTGACCCGTCTCGCCAAGCCACTCTACATTTCCTCGGTCAACGGAGTGAAATTGGACTGCACTGTGCGTTATCGCACAGAACCCCAGCTCATGAGCATTGGACGGCATCACGAAAAAATTTAACTTTTTGTTTTGCCCAACTGCACCTCTGAAGTCCTCCTTGGTCTGCCATGGCTCCAACGCCACTCTCCTACCCTTGATTGGACCACCGGGGAGATCAAGAGCTGGGGTGCTTCTTGCCACAAAAAATGCCTCACATCTGCTCTCAGTCCTGCCAGTCAAACCCCTATGTCTCCTCCTATACCGGGTCTCCCCAAGGCCTATCAGGACTATGCCGTGCCTCCTCATAGCCCCCGTCCTGGTAACACTCTGCCCCGTGCCAAGCCTCACCCTCTGCCCCCCCTCCCCATTCCCACTCCTTCTGAACTGTCTGCCATTGATGTGCATACCCAGGACTTCACTGTCCCCCAGAAGGAGACACTACAATCGCTCCCAATGTCCTCGTCCCATGTGGAGCGACATCCGGACAAAAAGAGGGGGAGACCCGTTACGCCGAGCGCTCCTGGTCCCTGCTCCTCCCCGGAGCGCTCGCGGCGTTTCTCTCTCTGCAGCGCCCCGGTCAGACCCGCTGACCGGGAGCGCTGCATTGACATTGCCGGCAGGGAGGCGATTCGCATAGCGGGACGCGCCCGCTCGCGAATCGCATCCCAAGTCACTCACCTGTCCCGGTCCCCGGCTGTCTCGTCCTGGCGCGCGCGGCTCCGCACCTTAGGGCGCGTGCGCGCCAGCTCTCTAAGATTTAAAGGGCAAGTGCACCAATGATTTGTGCCTGGCCCAATCAGTCAATTAGCCTCCACCTGCTCCCTGTCTATTTAACCTCACTTCCCCTTCACTTCCCTGCCGGATCTTGTTGCCTTTGTGCCAGAGAAAGCGATACTGTGTTTGCCTTACCAGTGTACCTCACCTCTTGCTATTACTATTGACTACGAACCTTGCCGCCTGCCTCGACCTTCTGCTACGTCTGACCTTGCCTCTGCCTAGTCCTTCTGTCTCTCAGCAGTCAGCGAGGTTGAGCCGTTGCCGGTGGATACGACCTGGTTGCTACCGCCGCACAAGACCATCCCGCTTTGCGGCGGGCTCTGGTGAATACCAGTAGCAACCCTAGAACCGGTCCACCAACACGGTCCACGCCAATCCCTCGCTGGCACAGAGGATCCACATCCAGCCTGCCGAATCCTAACAAATACACTACAGGAACTGGGACTCAGGGATACGTGGAGACTACTGCATCCAGGGGATAACCAATATACTTTCTATTCAGCTTCACACAAATCAGCCCAGTGTCTGGACTACATTTTTTGCCATGACCGATTAGTACCCTCGATTCACTGTTCCGACATTGGGCCGAAAACATTGTCAGACCACTCCCCAGTCAGCACCACCTTCTCACTAACTCATCTCCCCAAACCAGACTGGACTTGGCGACTTAACGACACCTTACTGACTACTCAGACTCATGTCACTGACCTGACGGCTCACCTCCACACTTTCTTTGACATCAACCTGACTCCGGAGGTCTCCTGGCCGATAGTTTGGGAAACACACAAGGCCTATATGAGAGGGCTTTTAATAGCTCTAGGTTCAAGAGTCAAAAAGGAACGCAACCAGGCCGTCGCTTCTTTGTTGGCAAGGTTGACGGACCTGGAAAAGAACTGTACTACGCGTGATGGAGATCCTGTCGGTCAGGAGACCTCTTCTGTTAGGGACCAACTGAAGGATATACTCAACAAAAAACATGCTGACCAGGTTATCCGTTTCCGCCAAAAATTGTTCATGCACAGGGACAAGGGAGGGCGACTCATGTCTGCCATGATTAAAAAGCATAGAGAGAAGACTTTTATACATACTATTACAACGAAGAAAGGACTTAAAACCAATTCTCCATTCATGTGGCCGAGTCGTAGCATTACCTATCTTGGCATTGCCATGCCAGCCTTGTTGGGCGACTTATTCTTGCTCAATTACACCCCTCTACTGCAGAAGATGAGGGCTCAATTAGATTCCTACAAATTGCCTTACCTGTCATGGATTGGTAGGAGGAACCTCCTACAAACCTATATCATGCCATCAATCCTTTATGTCCTTCGAATGATCCCCATTAACCTGCCCCCTACATACCTCCTTCAATGGAGGAGACTTTTCACCCAATTCCTTTGGTCGGGGAAGAAGCCCCATATAGCTTGCTGGTCAAAACAAAAGCGACAAGGTGGCCTGTACCTCCCAGATGTGGAGCAATGGTATAGAGTGATACACCTCCAGAGGTGGGCTGAGATACTCTCTTCGACCAGCTTGCTACAGGGCAACTCTCTTGAGCTCGTGCAGTTGGCTTCACGAACAGCTGAGCGGGATCGAGCAATATGGCTTCCAACTGGACCTTGGCTGACCAAACTTACCAACCCCTTACTACGAGGCACCCCCAAACTCAAAAAGGCCTATAACCGAAGGGAACCTATACAAAAAACACCAAAACCCCTACTATCCCCGGCTCTGCCAAGCTCCTTAATACCCTGCGTCCTACAACCTGACTTACAGAACATAGATGGACTATGGACTCTACTCAGAGAGGTACCCCTGGCTGACCTCTGTCGCAATGGACAACCTCCGACCCAGACGCACCTAGCTATGCTGCTGCCGGACGTCTCACTCAACTTCCTCCAGTCATATACAGGGTGTATGGTGTAGCCGATGACCTGGCCTGGCTAGATAAACTGGCTTTTATGCACACCCCTGTTGGAACGAGACCTAAATTGGCTACGTTACATACTCATTATCTGAAGGAACTGACGTGCTCATTTCCACTCTTTCTCACCTCTTGGGAGAGGGAATTGGGTTTGTCACTCAGTAATGAAGAAAGAGATACAATTCTAATGAACTCACATGGCTTTTCACGGTGTGTGAGATTACAGGAGGGCCACTATAAATTACTAACCAGGTTTTACCGCCCTCCCAAATTGCTACGCTCCTGGGGTTTGTCACCGGATGCGCTTTGCTGGAGATGCAGGTCCGCAAAAGGGTCCATCTCCCACATTTGGTGGGACTGCACGGTCTTGTCCGCTTTTTGGAAAGACGTCAATACAGTCATTGATAGAGTGGTCGGATCTCGGGTCCTGTTGACCCCCACCCAAATTTTCTTAGGGTTATCCAACCCTACCTGTCTTCTCTCTCGGAGTACTCTGGTGTCACACCTCATAGCTGCAGCTAAGGCTCTAATCCCAATATATTGGCTTAAACCTGAACCTCCCACTGTACAAGAATGGATCATTAAAGTTTCCCCCATTTGTAGAATGGAGGAGTTGTCTAGTTGGAGCACCCACACTCATAAACAATTTCAACGTGTTTGGTCACCCTGGAGGATTTATAGAGATGCTTGAATCCGGTAATTGACGGATCTCCTAGATACGCTCCTATGATTCTACGCCCCGAACCACTACCTCTCCCCCCCCTTTTTTTCCCACCCGTGTGGACTCGCTAATTGCTGCAGTTTTAAACAAGTATAATACACTCACCAGTGTGGTCACGTTCTGCGACGGACCTTGTCAATGTATTGTTAGTAGTTTAACACTGGGAAAGTTACTCACGGAGACAGCCGATGTTACGCTGTGCTGGTTTGCACGTACTCTGATGTCAGATGTTACATTAGGGCCCCGGCAGGTGCACAATAATCATCGGGCTGAAGCTCTGGCAGGAGCATGCTGGTCACAGGTAAAGGATTGACAATTAGCGGTCTAACTTGCAGCGGGTGATGTCAGCAGATGTTGCAAGCTCTGAACAGGTACAGTAAGTCCTGGATGACTCAAATGGACAGTGGATCCTTGGGATATATGCCGTTGGTGCTGTATATATGATCAATCTAGACACGTTTCAGGGTACTTAGAATATCTATTTGACCCCTTCCTCAGTAGATGAATTTATGTAGAGAATAGCAGAAAACAGTCTTGTTTAAGTAGCCGGTCCACATTTGTTTGTCATTAGATATAACATGAATAACCTGTGGAATGGACTAAGAAGAGAATGGATTTTCCAACATACAAGGTGCTGCACAGAACCTGGATTAACCTATGTATGAAATATAGGTATATAAGACATAATCCACACTAATGTAAAGGTTCAAGCTAAATTTATAAACTTTGAGCAAAGTATATATATTTCGCACAAGATAAAATAATTATAAAAAGAAAGAGGGGACAAATATTATATAGAATAAAATAAATGTGACAGAGATCTGACAGATCTTAAAGTGCAACTGTCATGAAATCTGGGTGCAATAACCTGCAGGCTTTCTTGACCCCAAAAAAATGCTTTTGATCAAAGCCACTGACAATCGGATAGGAATGGCGCGAGTTACGCAATTCCCCGCCGCCACCACGTCCACCCCCTGTATGTCAGCGCTGGGACCGCTGTGTGATTGACACACAGGTCCCAGTGCATGCGCCCTTCAGCTAATCTAACATGCGAGAGTGAGAGAGTGCTCGCTGGGGGAGCGAGCGCTTGCTGGATGACACGCAGCGGCGCGCATGTTAGATTAGCTGAAGGGCGCATGCGCTGAGACCTGTGTATCAATCACACAGCGGTCCCAGAGCTGACATACAGGGGGTGAGCGTGGCAGCGGTAGGGCATTGCGTACCTCGCACCACGCCTATCCGACCATCAGTGGCTGTGATCAAAAGCATTTTTTGAGGTCATGAAAGCCTGCAAATATAAGGTAAAAAGTACAAAGGCTGTGTGCAGGTTATTGCACCCAGAGTTCATGACAGTTGCGCTTTAACATGATGGAATAATTATCAGCCTCAATTCACACTAGTATAACACAGAGTAGATTTAAACATAGAAATTACTAGAAGACATCTATTGCCAGTATTTTACACTCAGATGTATATAAAAATGTGATGTGTAAAAATGTATATGTGATGTGTAAAAAATATATACAAATATATGTAAAATGGCAATTAAAATATAAAAAATAATAGTAAATAATAATAGAGAATAAAAATTATAATAAAAATTTATAATAAAATTAAAAAATAAAAATAAAATAAAAGTAAAATAAACATAAATAAAAATAATAAGTGAAAAAATAAAAATAACAATGAAAAAAAATAGATATAAAAATAATAATAAAATAATATTAAATAATATTATTTTTATATCTATTTTTTTTTATTATTTTTTTTATACATTTTTATATAAATCAGAGTGTAAATTTCTGGGATTAACCATCTCAGTGCCGGTACCAACCAGGTATACTACCATATCACTATAAACTATATACCACTAGAGCCTAGTGCTAGAGCTAGAGGATTTAAAATGAGGATTTAAACTGATTTTTACTGTTTTATATTTGTGTCATATATGTTTTGTTACTTTTTACTTATATTGTAATACAAATTCTGAATTTTTTCAAACAACCCTGTTTTTTTTTAATCATTATGCACCATTATATATGGTGAGATCTTTGTGGTATGGTTAAGATTGCTATTTTTTACTTTTCTTTCTGGCCGTTGGGGATCAGCTTTTAACCACATAAACCTTATCAGCTGCTGTATACTACAGAGGAAGTTCTTTTGTTTTCAAATTTTCTTTCTGTATGTCCACAGTGCTCTCTGCTGACTTCTCTGTCAATTTTAGGAACTGTCCAGAGTAGGAGAAAATCCCCATAGCAATCCTCTCTTGCTCTGGACAGTTCCTGACATAGACAGAGGTGTCAGCAGAGAGCACTTGTGGTCAGGCAGAAAGGAAATTAAAAAAGAAAAGAACTTCCTGTGTGTAAGACTCATGGCACTAAGCAGGACTCACAGAGGTAGTAGAACCACTGGACCTATGTGGCAGATGACGCGGGCCATGCCAGGGAGTGGAGTCTAAGGTGTCGCTGGTTTTCACCAGAGCCTGCCACAAAGCAGGATGGTCTTGCTGCAGCAGGCAGCACCCAGGTGGCTACCCCAGGCACAACTCGACAACACAGGCAGCTGAGGTGATGCGAGGTACAGAAAGGCTGAGGCAAGACGTGGTCTGGATAGCGGGAGGTCAGGAACGTAGCAGAAGGTCAACAGGCAGGCGGCAAGGAGCAAGGTCAGGACACGGAATTCAAGGGTCTGGAACGCGGCAAGTCAACACAGAAAATGCTTTCACCATAACAGTACCCCCCCTTTAGTCTCCCCCTCTTTTTAAGGCTCAGAAATTTCTTGAGGAGATTACGGTCCAGGATATTCTCCTCCGGCTCCCAGGATCTCTCCTCAGGACCAAATCCCCTCCAGTCAACTAAGAAGAATTTTATTCCTCGCACAGTCTTAGTGGCTAGAAGTTCTTTCACTTGGAAGACATCAGAGGAGCCTGAAATGGGCATGGGAGCAGTATTCCTATGAGAGTAACGGTGATTACCAGAGGCTTGAGGAGAGACACATGAAAAGAGTCAGGAATGTGTAGAGAAGAAGGCAAACAGAGTTTATATGAGACTGGATTAATTTTCTGTAAGACCTCGACCGGGCCCAGGAAACGAGGACCCAACTTATAACTGGAAATCTTGAAGCAAATGTATTTGGAAGATAACCAAACCTCATCACCAGGAGAGAAAGACGGAGGAGGTCTTCTTTTCTTATCTGCCTGGGTTTTCATGCGGAAAGAGGCTAGAGATAAGGAGTGCCGAGTCTGTTGTCAAATGGAAGAGAAGTCACAGACAAGTTCATCAACAGCTGGTAGTCCTGAGGGAACTGAAACTGGAAGAGGAGAATGGAGATTATGTCCATAAGCAATAAAAAATGGAGAAGACCTCGTGGACTCAGAATCCTTATTATTATAATGGAATTCGGCTCAAGAAAGAAGATCAACCCAGTCGTCCTGAGGAGCTGAAACAAAATGGCGAAGATAAGTCTCCAAAATCTGATTTACCCTCTCCACCTGACCACTGGACTGTGGGGCGTAGGCAGAAGAGAAGTCCAGGAGGATGTCAAGATGAGTACAGAGAGCTCGCCAGAACTTGGGAACAAACTGAACTCCGCGATCCATGACAATATCACTAGGTAGACCATGTAGGCAAAACATATGTTGTAAGAAGTACTTTGCCAGCTGCGGAGCAGATGGGAGACCAGGTAGAGGGATGAAATGAGCCATCTTGGATAACCGATCAACCATGACCCAGATGACTGTGTTGTTACGGGATGGAGGCTGATTGGAAATAAAGTCCATGGCGATGTGAGACCAGGGAGTCTCTGGAAAGGGCAATGACTGTAAGAGTCCTGTTGGTTTTTGCCGAGGAGATTTGTCACAAGCACAGGTGACACAGGAACGGTCAAAATCAGGGACATCGTGTTTAAGAAGTGGGCACCAGTAATGTCGGGAAATAAGTTGAAGGGTCTTTCCTATTCCAGGGTGACTAGCCAGCAAAGAAAAATGACCCCCAATTCAGGACTTTCCGTCTCAGTTTAACAGGCACAAAGGATTTTCCGTGAGGAACTTGCTGGAGATCGGCGGGAGCTGCAGAGATCAAGCATTCAGGAGGAATAATGTGTCTGGATGTGGAGCCCAATCCTACGACATCGGAAGATCTGGAAAGAGCATCAGCTCTGATGATTTTGTCAGCAGGACGAAAGTGAATGAAGAAATTAAATCTGGAAAAGAAAAGAGACCACCTTGCCTGGCGGGGATTCAAACGTTGTGCAGACTGGAGGTATATGAGATTCTTATGGTCAGAATAGATGCTGACTGGATGAGGAGTTCTCAATCTCCAATGGAGTAGTTCTTCTCAGCAGGCGAGAAAGTCTTAGAAAATAAACCACAGGTTACTATCTTGCCCTTGGAGTTTTTCTAGGTAAGAATGGCACAGGCTCCTACAGAGGAAGCATCCACCTCCAAAGCAAAGGGTTTCTCCGCATCTGGTCTTGTGTGTACAGTGGCAGAGGCAAACACAGTCTTTAAAGGGGTACTCTAGTAGAATTTTGTCCGGTATTTTTCCCTTTTTATTTTATCATTTTTTAAGATGCCCCAATGTCTTCTAATTATTCGTTCAAACAAATGGTTTTGGTTGGAATACATTGTTATAATTGGCAGTTCGATTCTCTCTTCTCTTTATCATCCTTATTTTTGTTCTTATTTTTGAGTAGTGTTTTTATTTCTATTAGCGCCCCCTCTTTACTAGTTTGTTCAAGTATATGGTCTTCATACCCTTTATTCAAAAATGTTTGCTTTAAAGTGGTTGCCTCTAGAGATGAGCGAACTTACAGTAGATTAGATTGGTCACGAACTTCTCAGCTCGGCGGTTGCTGACTTTTCCTGCATAAATTAGTTCAGCTTTCCGGTGCTCCGGTGGGCTGGAAAAGGTGGATACAGTCCTAAGAAAGAGTCTCCTAGGACTGTATCCACCTTTTCCAGCCCACGGGAGCACCTGAAAGCTTTACAAATTTATGCAGGAAAAGTCATCAACTGCCGAGCCGAGAAGTTTGTGACTAATCAAATTTACTGTAAGTTCTCTCATCTCTAGTTGCCTCCTGTTGGTATTCTTCTATTTTTGTGCAATTTTGTTGTGCCTGGATGAACTGGCTCCGCAGAATGTTTGCTAGCCAAATCGTTAATGACAGTATGACAGCTTGTTTTCCTAATAAAGCTATTACTATCCGTTGGTTTGTGAAATATCCTAGTTTCGATCTTGTTTTCTTTAATATCAATATTCAAGTCTAAAAATGTTGTAGGTTGCAAAAAATTATAAAAATTATAAATAATTTGTATTAATATCTTTTAAAAACAGTTTTAAAAGTTCTTCTCCTCCTTTCCAGATAAACACAATGTCATCTATAAAGCATTTCCATAGGACCAAATTCACACCCAGCTCCCCCCCCCCCCCCCCTCCATGGTATATTACAAAATCTACCCAATACCCCACATATAGGTTTCAATAACTGGGTGCGAATTTGCTCCTTATCACCGTACCCCATGTCTGCACATAAAAATCTTGGTTATACTTAAAATAGTTGTGCTACAGAATGAATAAAATACAATCCCCGATGTATGCCACCTGATCCTGGGGTAGATTGGGCTCTTTACTTAGAAATAATTCTGCCGCAGTTTTTCCTTTGTCATGCTGTATGATGGTGTACATACGTGTCCAGCGTGCCCAGAATGAAATCCTCCTTCCATTCAATTTCATTTAATATTTCCAAAATGTGTGATGTGTCTTTTAAGTATGCAGGTAATTTAACCACACACTCCTGTAACATGACATCCACATAATGAAATAAATAAAATGTTTATGCCAGATACTATGGGTCTTCCTGGGGGGGTTTGCACGTCCTTGTGAATTTTAGGAATTTGGTAGAAGACCAGTACTTTTGGGTCTTCTACTACAATTTCTCCTCCTTTTTATTCACAATTTCCTTATTGAGTCCTATTTTCAATAAATTTCTCAATTCTTTTTATACTGTTCCATCTGGTTTCTGTTTAGTTTTTAATAGGTGCGAGTATCCTCTAATAGGCGCATACATTCATAATGGTATTGATCATAATTAACCCCTTAAGGACACATGACGTACTGGAACGTCATGTGTCCACTCCCGATCTATAACGCGGGGCCACGGCGTGGCCCCGCGTCATAGCGGTTCGGGCCCGGCCTCTAACAACGGCCGGGACCCGTGGCTAATAGCGCGCGGCATTGATCGCTGTGCCGCGCGCTATTAACCCTTTAGACGCGGCGTTCAAAGTTGAACGCCGCGTCTAAAGTGAAACCGAAAGCATGCCGGCTAGCTCAGTCGGCTGTTCGGGATAGCCGCGGTGAAATCGCGGCATCCCGAACAGCTGACAGGACAGCGGGAGGGCCCCTACCTGCCTCCTCGCTGTCCGATCGCCGAATGACTGCTCAGTGCCTGAGATCCAGGCATGAGCAGTCATGCGGCAGAATCATCGATCACTGGTTTCTTATGAGAAACCAGTGATCAATGTAAAAGATCAGTGTGTGCAGTGTTATAGGTCCCTATGGGACCTATAACACTGCAAAAAAAAAGTGCAAAAAAAAAGTGAATAAACATCATTTAACCCCTTCCCTATTAAAAGTTTGAATCACCCCCCTTTTCCCATAAAAGAAAAAACACAGTGTAAATAAAAATAAAAATAAACATAAATGGTATCGCCGCGTGCGGAAATGTCCGAATTATAAAAATATATCGTTAATTAAACCGCACGGTCAATGGCGTGCGCGCAAAAAAATTCCAAAGTCCAAAATAGTGCATTTTTGGTCACTTTTTATATCATGAAAAAATGAATAAAAAGCGATCAATAAGTCCTATCAATGCAAAAATGGCGCAAAAAATGAGCCCTCATACCGCCCCATACACGGAAAAATAAAAAAGTTATAGGGGTCAGAAGATGACAATTTTAAACGTATTAATTTTCCTGCATGTAGTTATGATTTTTTCCAGAAGTCCGACAAAATCAAACCTATATAAGTAGGGTATCATTTTAATCGTATGGACCTACAGAATACATATCAGGTGTCATTTTTACCGAAAAATGTACTACGTAGAAACGGAAGCCCCCAAAAGTTACAAAACAGCGTTTTTTTTTTAATTTTGTCGCACAATGATTTTTTTTCCCGCTTCACCATAGATTTTTGGGCAAAATGACTGACGTCATTACAAAGTAGAATTGGTGGCGCAAAAAATAAGCCATCATATGGATTTTTAGGTGTAAATTTGAAAGAGTTATGATTTTTTAAAGGCAAGGAGCAAAAAACGAAAATGCAAAAACGGAAAAACCTCCGGTCCTTAAGGGGTTAATACCACAATGCTGCCCCCTTTATCTGCCGGTCTCAAAGTTATGTTATTATTTGTTTGCAGTGCTTTGATGGCATTTTGCTCCACTATAATGAGGTTGCCGGAATGTTGTTTTTGGTGGGTTTTAATTTTCCTTAGGCCTTTGATGACCATATGTTCAAATGCATGTAATGATTCCGAATATTCATACTGTGGGGAAAATTGGAAACTTTTTTTAAATCAGTGTGTTCATATACCGAGGTAGAGGGTTCTGTTATTTTAATGGGGTTTTTCAGGAAATGCTTTTTTAAGGTTTGACTCCTCCTGAATTTTATGATACCAATAAAGGCCTCAAATGTATTAAATTTATTTGTGGGGGCAAATTTGAAGCCTTTTTTCTAAAAGGCTTTCTTTCTGAGATGATAAGGTGTAATTGCTCAGGTTAAAGATTTTTTGATCCTCCCCTTCCCTCAATTTAATTAATTTTACTTTTTTGTCCTCTTTTCTTGGGCGTGTTTCTCACCCCTTCGCCCTCTTTTAGAGGGGTTTGTTTGTTTTTTTTTTTACTCTTTTTTGAAAAAAAATATGGTTCACAGTTCTTCTTTCATTCGGAATGTTTTTTAGATTTTTACTTTGGTTTGCATTAAGTATTTTCATTCTTCTATTTGTTTCTCTACAGGGGTAATTTTGATCTCTCCCTTCATCCTGGGAATTCCCGGGTGTTTGTTCTTCTAACGTTGAGTATCTGTTTGTGGTCACCTTCTTGTTCCTGATTCCTCCTTGGGTGATTACTATTTGGTAGTAGTTCTCATTTCAATATGTGGGGAGAGAGGTACTGAAGTACTGGGTTCAATCTGTTCTTGATATATGGATAGTTGTTTTGATCCATAGGTTGCTCTACTATGGATTTCCCTATTATTTTGTCTATCTTGTCTGTAGCTCCTCTCCATTATCAGTCATTATGCTGATGTCTACCGGACAGTTAGATACCGCGTCTCTATGAAATTTACTTTGCTTTTTTTTATTTGATCTCCTCCTCTTTTTGATGTATTCTATGAAACTTGATGCTAGTTTATTTTTTATTTTATAATTTTTTATTTTTTTTTTAGATCTTTATATTTGTGAATGTCCTATAATAATTTTGATATAGTGTTTTTTGTATTTAGAAGACTAATTTTCCTTTTATTAATAATGAATGAGACGGTTTGTCTTGAGAAGGCATGAAACATCTGGTCCCAATTATCCAACATATTGGGATCAACCAAATCTCCTGATAATAATTTATGTACTATTAATCCTTTGGGTATTTTATCCCACTCTAGGTATTTCTCTAAGGTCGCTACCTCCCACAGGTCTTTCATCTCCGAGAGGTGTAACCTTTCAAGCTTTTTGAGATTAATTTTGGCTTTTTGGATTTCATCTCGTGTGATTTAATCTTGCATATTAATAGGGGATGCTGATGGTTTATTTGTATAATGAAAAAAATATTTTGAATATTGATCAACCTAGCTCTTCAATCCGCGCATAGATCCATTGGTGCTGCTTATGTAAAATATAGGGATAAAGCAAGTGTATAATTTTGTGTAATCACTGGCACTCCTATGGAGTGGATGGGGGGGGGGGGTTCAAAGAGAAAATTAATGTTGCTACCTGGTATAGTTATGGGTCCCTGTCACCCATATATACATAAATGAATAAATAAAATAAAAAAGTAAATATGGGCTCAACAAAGATATATAAAACTTACTGTGCTTTATTATTATTGGAAATGTATATTATTGCACAGGTAAAAGCCAAAAATATCTCCCATAGGATCACTGGGATGTGACGTAAGGTACAATAATAAAACACAGTAAGTTTTATATATTTTTGTTGCGCCAGTATTTACTTATTTTTCTATTTTACTTTGTAATGGCACTTATTTTTACCATAAAATGTAGAACGCATTTTGCAACTTTTGGGGGGTTTCCCATTTTAAAAGGATAGCAATATTTTTAAACAATAAATGACCTTGATCACCAGGTCATATTTGGGGCAGATGAATATTTCACCTTATTGTTCTTTTCAGAAATAACAGCAGGGACGGACCCAATGTCTCTCAAGGCATTGAATGTATAAGAGGACATGAGTTAAAATCTTTGCATGGCATGCACACACAGAACAAGTGTTATCTACAGACAAGCAACTAGCCCTAAGAACTTTTGGGGGTTGGTGGTGGTCTTAGATCTTTTGCTACATGTGAGGGGAGTCAATAATATAAATCATGGGTCTGTAAATCTGTAAGGATCCAGGATTGGCTGTCCAACACTCTCTTAAATGGATCTTGAAGGAGGGAGTTCCCAATGGCATTAAACAACTAAAATGAAAGATTACATGTATATGACCCATCCAAATTGCTTTATCTTCCATGACCACCCATTATCACAGAAAGGTTATTTTTCAGCCCCTCTCTGGCATATAATAGCATGGATAGACTCTTTCAGGGAGGCCTCCTCTCACTCTGAATGGATGATTTGTTATAACCTTGTGTGTCCCAGGCATGAGGTTATATGAAGGACACAAAGAAGCATAATCTGGGCAATATTTGGATTAAAATATAATTTGCAGAAGTATATTAATTATCCCGGGGGTTTACAGAAATACATCTGTGATGTTACTTATTTCTTGCTTACCCACATTTATTTTGTAGCTATTTAACCTGTCACATTCAAACAGCTCTAAAATGTACTTTCTTTTTTGGATGATTCATTATTTAGTAACTGTTACTAGAACAGTTGAAACCAACCACTATAGAAAACGGAGTATTCCTCAGCAAAAAAATGTAGGTTTATTGGTGGCAGGTTAAGAGATCATTGGTATTGTCTCAATGTCATTACAAGAGTAACATATATTTCAGATTTTATCAGTGTGTTCATATACCGAGGTAGAGGGTTCTGTTATTTTAATGGGGTTTTTCAGGAAATGCTTTTTTAAGGTTTGACTCCTCCTGAATTTTATGATACCAATAAAGGCCTCAAATGTATTAAATTTATTTGTGGGGGCAAATTTGAAGCCTTTTTTCTAAAAGGCTTTCTTTCTGAGATGATAAGGTGTAATTGCTCAGGTTAAAGATTTTTTGATCCTCCCCTTCCCTCAATTTAATTAATTTTACTTTTTTGTCCTCTTTTCTTGGGCGTGTTTCTCACCCCTTCGCCGTCTTTTAGAGGGGTTTGTTTTTTTTTTTTTTTTTACTCTTTTTTGAAAAAAATTATGGTTCACAGTTCTTCTTTCATTCGGAATGTTTTTTAGATTTTTACTTTGGTTTGCATTAAGTATTTTCATTCTTCTATTTGTTTCTCTACAGGGGTAATTTTGATCTCTCCCTTCATCCTGGGAATTCCCGGGTGTTTGTTCTTCTAACGTTGAGTATCTGTTTGTGGTCACCTTCTTGTTCCTGATTCCTCCTTGGGTGATTACTATTTGGTAGTAGTTCTCATTTCAATATGTGGGGAGAGAGGTACTGAAGTCCTGGGTTCAATCTGTTCTTGATATATGGATAGTTGTTTTGATCCATAGGTTGCTCTACTATGGATTTCCCTATTACTTTGTCTATCTTGTCTGTAGCTCCTCTCCATTATCAGTCATTATGCTGATGTCTACCGGACAGTTAGATACCGCGTCTCTATGAAATTTACTTTGCTTTTTTTTATTTGATCTCCTCCTCTTTTTGATGTATTCTATGAAACTTGATGCTAGTTTATTTTTTATTTTATAATTTTTTTTTTTTTTTATCTCCGGTAGATCTTTATATTTGTGAATGTCCTATAATAATTTTGATATAGTGTTTTTTGTATTTAGAAGACTAATTTTCCTTTTATTAATAATGAATGAGACGGCTTGTCTTGAGCAGGCATGAAACATCTGGTCCCAATTATCCAACATATTGGGATCAACCAAATATCCTGATAATAATTTATGTACTATTAATCCTTTGGGTATTTTATCCCACTCTAGGTATTTCTCTAAGGTCGCTACCTCCCACAGGTCTTTCATCTCCGAGAGGTGTAACCTTTCAAGCTTTTTGAGATTAATTTTGGCTTTTTGGATTTCATCTCGTGTGATTTAATCTTGCATATTAATAGGGGATGCTGATGGTTTATTTGTATAATGAAAAAAATATTTTGAATATCGATCAACCTAGCTCTTCAATCCGCGCATAGATCCATTGGTGCTGCTTATGTGAAATATAGGGATAAAGCAAGTGTATAATTTTGTGTAATCACTGGCACTCCTATGGAGTGGATGGGGGGGGGGGGGGGTTCAAAGAGAAAATTAATGTTGCTACCTGGTATAGTTATGGGTCCCTGTCACCCATATATACATAAATGAATAAATAAAATAAAAAAGTAAATATTGGCTCAACAAAGATATATAAAACTTACTGTGCTTTATTATTATTGGAAATGTATATTATTGCACAGGTAAAAGCCAAAAATATCTCCCATAGGATCACTGGGATGTGACGTAAGGTACAATAATAAAACACAGTAAGTTTTATATATTTTTGTTGCGCCAGTATTTACTTATTTTTCTATTTTACTTTGTAATGGCACTTATTTTTACCATAAAATGTAGAACGCATTTTGCAACTTTTGGGGGGTTTCCCATTTTAAAAGGATAGCAATATTTTTAAACAATAAATGACCTTGATCACCAGGTCATATTTGGGGCAGATGAATATTTCACCTTATTGTTCTTTTCAGAAATAACAGCAGGGACGGACCCAATGTCTCTCAAGGCATTGAATGTATAAGAGGACATGAGTTAAAATCTTTGCATGGCATGCACACACAGAACAAGTGTTATCTACAGACAAGCAACTAGCCCTAAGAACTTTTGGGGGTTGGTGGTGGTCTTAGATCTTTTGCTACATGTGAGGGGAGTCAATAATATAAATCATGGGTCTGTAAATCTGTAAGGATCCAGGATTGGCTGTCCAACACTCTCTTAAATGGATCTTGAAGGAGGGAGTTCCCAATGGCATTAAACAACTAAAATGAGAGATTACATGTATATGACCCATCCAAATTGCTTTATCTTCCATGACCACCCATTATCACAGAAAGGTTATTTTTCAGCCCCTCTCTGGTGTATAATAGCATGGATAGACTCTTTCAGGGAGGCCTCCTCTGACTCTGAATGGATGATTTGTTATAACCTTGTGTGTCCCAGGCATGAGGTTATATGAAGGACACAAAGAAGCATAATCTGGGCAATATTTGGATTAAAATATAATTTGCAGAAGTATATTAATTATTCCGGGGGTTTACAGAAATACATCTGTGATGTTACTTATTTCTTGCTTACCCACATTTATTTTGTAGCTATTTAACCTGTCACATTCAAACAGCTCTAAAATGTACTTTCTTTTTTGGATGATTCATTATTTAGTAACTGTTACTAGAACAGTTGAAACCAACCACTATAGAAAACGGAGTATTTCTCAGCAAAAAAATGTAGGGTTATTGGTGGCAGGTTAAGAGATCATTGGTATTGTCTCAATGTCATTACAAGAGTAACATATATTTCAGATTTTAAAGGGGTACTTTTTTTTTTTTTTTTCTAAATCAACTGGTGCCAGAAAGTTAAACAGATTTGTAAATTACTTCTATTAAAAATTATTAATCCTTCCAGTACTTATTAGCAGCTGTATACTACAGAGGAAATTCTTTTCTTTTGGGATTTCTTTTCTGTCACTACCACAGTGCTCTCTGCTGACACCGCTGTCCAATTAAAGGGTGAAAAACTTTTTTTTTTTAAATAAACTGGTGCCAGAAAGTTAAACAGATTTGTAAATTACTCCTATTAAAAAATCTTAATCCTTCCTGTACTTATTAGCTGCTGAATATTACAGTGGAAATTATTTTCTTTTTGAAACACAGAGCTCTCTGCTGGCATCATGAGCACAGTGCTCTCTGCTGACATCTCTGTCCATTTTAGGAACTGTCCAGAACAGCATATGTTTGCTATGGGGATTTCCTTTTACTCTGGACAGTTCCTAAAATGGACAGAGATGTCAGCAGAGAGCACTGTGCTCATGATGTCAGCAGACAGCTCTGTGTTTCAAACGGAAAAGAATTTCCACTGTAGTATTCAGCAGCTAATAAGTACAGGAAGGATTAAGAATTTTTTAATAGAAGTAATTTACAAATCTGTTTAACTTTCTGGCACCAGTTGATTTAAAAAAAAAAAAAGTTTTTCACCGGAGTACCCCTTTAAGGAACTGTCCAGAGGAGCATATGTTTGCTATGAGGATTTGCTCCTACTCTGGACAGTTCCTGACATGGACAGAGGTGTCAGCAGAGAGCACTGTAGTCATGACAGAAAAGAGATTCAAAAAGAAAAGAATTTCCTTTGTAGTATACAGCCTCTAATAAGTACTCCAAGGATTAAGATTTTTTAATAGAAGTCATTTACAAATCTGTTTAATTGGGCAACAGTTGATTTAAAAAAAAAAAAGTTTTCCACCGGAGTATCCCTTTAAGCCCCATTCTCAAAACATAGGGCACTTTTAGAATAACTATTTCCACAATGTTTAGCCATTTATAAAGTCAAAGGTTTAATGCAGAAATGGTTGCCTGTTTTTGTGTCAGGGCATGCAGAGAAGTGAGGGGTTGTAACTCTGGGCACCATCCATCTCCTAGTTTGTATATGGGAGAGATTGCTGCACAAACCTGGTTAAGTTTCAAGGACAGAGTACATGGCATGGAATGTGGTGGCACATGCACATTTGTTGGTAAGACACACCAATTCACATCATGTTTTACTGGTGCAGTTATCCCTATTACAGCACATCTCAACTGCAATCGTACTATCTGTATGTAATTTACTGTATCACATGTACTGCCTGCCAAATGCAATATAATAGTTCCAGGTCCCTACATTGAAAGACAAAATAGAAGAACACATAGTCACAGTGTCAGATTCTGCTACATATTGCAAACATACCTTGTCAGAAGTTTGTAAACACTACAGGGGTCAATATATTCAACATTTGTGTTTTACATATTTGTTTGTTTATTTCTACACATTTTAAGTCCCCCAGGGTCAGATCACGAAGGCCTTTGGCTGCCATAGTAAGCATTTAGCACCCCACAATCCCGGTGTGGGGATGTCCATTTCTTATTTAAATGCTGTGATTGCTATAAAATGTGGCAATTTAAGGTTAAATGACCGATTATAGCCTATAATTGCAGTGGATAGCAGCTGGTACTCACCGTGTACTCAAAGTGTCACTTTGTGGGAAGGGGTTTGGAACCTTCATAGGTTCCAAATGTGTTAGTCGGTTACTGGGGAAATTAGTTTCCTTTTTGGATGTAACCTTGTGTAGATTTTAATATGAACACATTGTGCTAGCCATCTTGAATGTGTGTGTGGGGGGGTGGGGGCGGATTTACTGTATTTCCTTGAACTGGGAGGCTAGTACATGACAGGGATTTAGAGAAAATTTCTGTGCCCCCTTAGACCCCACCATAGGCATAACACTGTAATTTCTAAATAGTTTATCACATTACATCATCAAGTAGAATAATCCAAATAACAAAAAATAACATATTTTTTTAAATAAACTTTATTCTATATTACAAATAGTTTTTTTTCCCGTTTGTTTTGGACTGCAAAATAGGAATGCATTATATTTACATACACAGGTATACAATTAATTATAACAAAGTTACAGAAGCTTGCCTTTACCAAGTTACAACTCTTTTTTCCAATTTAAATATTATATCTAGGATAATAAAAACCTCCTTTCTATTATGCATTTTTATCTCTTTGAGGCTCTCAGTAACACTGGGCTCTAAAGATATGATTATATAGGTGGAAACTTTATCAAAAACTTATTGTTGCCAAAGGATTTGTTGCCATGAAAAGTATTCTTTAGAATTCCTGGTCAGAAAGAGATTTTTTCTTGCATAGATAATTTGCAAGTTCAGTTTTTCAGAATTTCTGTACAATACATTACTTTCTACTGAGTACTGGAAATGAAGGCATCTTACACTGCCAATTCAATAATATTTAGATTTAATATAATATGATAGGAAGACTACGAAATTTAATAGAAGCATTTAAAATATTTTTTTGTCGTTAATATTAACTTTGGGATTTTTTTTCTTTGTTTAGCCACCTATGAACCTGGAAGACACTTAGAAGACTGATCTCAAACTGAGCACAAAAGACAAACACATTTTTGTGGTATTGAAGTATTGTGACTTAATAAGGATGAGCTGCAGTAACAGACACAACCCATGAATAGGAGAACCACCACTTCTGGACAAAAAAACAAACAAAAAAACTTAATTTTTCTTTGTAACTCTAGACATCCATTAGATCCAATAACCCCTTAAGGATGCAGGGTTTTTCCGTTTTTGTACTTTCATTTTTTTTCCTCCTTACTTTTAAAAATCATAACTCTTTCAATGTTGCACCTAAATTTTCTTATTATGCCTTTTTTTTTTTTTGCACCATCAATTCTACTGAAGAGAAAATTCAATTTTGTAACTTTTGGGAGGTTCCGTTCCTAGGCAGTGCTTTTTTTTGGGTAAAAATGACACCTTTTCTTTATTCTGTAGGTCCATGTGTTTAAGTGTTTAAAATGATACCCTACTTTTATAGACTTGATTTTGTCTTACCTCTAGACAAAAATCATAAATACATGCATGAAAATGAATATGTCCAAAATTGTTATCTTCTGACCGCTATACCTTTTTATTTTTCCGCGTATGGGCCGGTATTAGGGCTAATTTTTTTGCGCCACGATCTGAAGTTTTTATTGGTATCATTTTTGTGCTATAAAAAGTGACCAAAAATGCGCTATTTTGGACTTTGGAATTTTTTTGGCATGTACACCATTGACCTGAGGTTTAAAAAACAATATATTTTTATAGGTTGGATATTTATGCACGTGGCGATACCACATAAGTTTATTTTTATTTACACAGTTAGTTTTTTTTGAAAATGGGAAAAGGGGGGTGATTCTTACATTTATTAGAGAAGGGGTTAATTCTTCATTAGTCACTTTTCCCCCCACTTTTTTTTGCTATGTTATAGCCCCTGCTGGGGGCTATAACATGCATTACATTGATTTCTAACACTGATCAACGGCATAGAACTACAAGCGGATTAACAGTGTTATGGGGGCTTGACTTCCTCTGCTTGGATCTCAGGCATGGAAAAGTCAATTGCTGATCGGACGTGCCAAAGGCTGATAAGGTTTCACCGCAATGTTCCTGATCAGCCCGACTGAGCTGCCGGGATGCAATTTTTTCAACTTTAGACGCAGAGATCAACTTTGATCGCCACATCTAAAGGGTTAATAGTGCGCGGCAGGGTCCCGGCTTTCCTTAGCCGCCGGGACTGGCCCACTATGACGCGGAGTCATGGCGTGACGCCGCGTTATACACTGGTCGCAGGACGTACAGGTACGCCCTGCCTCCTTAAGAGGTTAAACAAGTTAATAGTATGATCACACAAAATGTAGTAGTCTGTATTCCCAAAGTGATGTCCAATGCTCTGCATCAAACATTTGAGAATAGCTTCTATTTATACATCATAATTTATTTATTCCAATATTTTATTTGAATACATATGTACAGTCTATGTTCAATTAGAAATATTATACTTTTATCTATTTTAACTAATTAATTATAATATTATTTAAGCAACTGTGACACTGAACGATGGTATATAGCCAAAAAATGTTAACTTTGAGTATACACATACATACACAAGGGGTCTATTCAGTAAAGATCTATTTTGTTCATTTTAAGATTAGTAAAAGTTACTAATGCTTTAGCATTTTCCCACTTTGCTTTTACATTGACCATATACTGTAGTCTTCAGATGTAAAACCTAGCATCTTTATAATACATTTTCATTGCCTCTATACATTTGATTTAACTGTGCATGATTTAGAAAAAAATTGCTACTGTTATTGAACGGCCTACTTGTAGCTTCATTTTGTATTGTGGCTTATGTATCGTATAAAAGAAGGACAAAATGAGAGGGGCAATGGTCTATTTCTGTTGTCAGTATTTATAAATACTTACTACTTGCATTAAAGGGGTTATCCACCAAAAGGAGATTTTAGTATGTACCTGGCGGACAATAATGGACATGCTTAGGATCTAAAGGGGGCTAAATAGCTATGTTGTGAGATTACCATAATACTGTGCCTAGCTTTTTGTGAACTCGTATTTCCTGTTTGAGTTTTCTTTTTTGCCTACAAATTCCATAATTCCATTTTCCTCTCTCCCACGCATCAGCCACCCCACCCATTGAAATATTAATGAGCTGCATCCATTCAAAAGACCTGTGGGATTTCAATCAGGGGGCCTACAGCTGTTGCATTAGTTGCAAATTGATCTCCCTCCCACCAAACGATCACTCCAACCTTTGAAGCAGACAAGTTCCCTGTCATCAGCTGACTAGTGAATCAGGTCTCGGCCACATTGCAACCTGGGAAAAATCTGAGACAACAGTCATTTTGTATGCTGTTAAAAATAAATATTGGGGTGAAAATCACATAAGAATTGTGAGAAAAATGTCACACACAGGTACAGACATAATATTATGAACTACACTAACTTTACAGCCCCCGTAGCATAGTCAAATAAAAAAAATCCTGGAATACCCCTTCTATTAGTGATCAAAGCAGCCAGTAATATTAAAGGGGTTTCCCAAAGAAGACAATTTAACACCTTACCACAGGATAGTTTAGAAGTTCTTGATACAGACTCTTTATTCTGATGATCAGTGGGGATCAAATGCTAACCAATCATGAGAACAAAGGTCCCAAGTGTCTCTTTTTAAATGGAGCAGTCATTGAGAATGCATTCTATTCAATGTCTATTGGACTGCACTAAAAAGCTGAGCAGAGTGCCTAGTTATTTCAGTCCCATATAATCTGAATTGATTGGCAGTGTGCATACCTGACCACTGGCCTATTTAAACAGGGGCACTCAGGCTCCCTGTTCTTGTGATCATTGAGGGTACCAGCAGTCAGACACCCTCCAGTCGGATACTTATTACTTATTCTGTGGATTGGTGAATGCCATCATTATGGGAGAACCCATTTTAAAGGGTTTTCTTGGATTTTAACTTGAGGACATATTCTCAGGATAGGCAATTGTTATCTAGCTACATATAGTATAATAGCCCATTCACACTTGTAAATGTATTTCAACTTTGGTATTAGATACAGGGACACGAATGTGTTTGACACTGTGTCAGTTCTGCAACAGAGAAGCCATGGCATACTGTTAACTCTTTCATTTATTTATTGTGTGGATTCTGGGATCTTCTTGCATTGATTACTTAAACTAAGGATATTAGTAAATATAAAACCCTGGAAGACCCTTTTAAATTATAATGATTCAATCAGACTTACACCTTATTCACTCAATGGTACATTTAACAGCATCCAATTTAGTAAAGTTTCACATCTTTATTAGCATGCCAATACAGAGCATGTGCAACATCTTTACCGCAGTGGGTCTTTTACAAGCACATGCTTGACAAAGATTTACTGCAGTCAAGACGTTGTGCATGCCCTGTGTTGGGTTACTAATAAAGATGTGAAACTTTACTTTGCTCGATCCTGTTGGATCTTCTATTTGTATGTATATGGCTGCCAGTTTTGGACTGTTGACATGCATCCTGATACCTCTATAAAGAAATACTAATACAATATTCGTGCTGCTGGAATACTTTTTCTTTACACCTTATTCACTGCTGGCATCACTATAAATTGATGAAACGGATATAGTTTTTGGCAGAATTATTCTATCCACTGCAGCTTTTGGACAGTTTTTAGATAGATTATTGTTTCTACATGCACAGAATAAACCTATTGAACATTTTGAGGCATTATGATATATGACACGGATACCAGATTTTAAACTTGCTGAAGCTAAATACAATTTTGATCAAAGGAGGTATTTTATTTTAAAAATATTAGATATATTTTTATTTTACCTTTAGTGAATGGTAAATCTCCTTGTCTGAATCCTTAGTGAAAACCAACTTTTCTTTTTAATTGAAAAGGACTTTGAAGCTCTTGAATTAAAACGTTAGTTTTATGACCAGGAAATACAATAGCGAATACTTTTTCATTTTCCCTGCTTTGAGGTCCACTCAGTCTCTATTTTTGTACAAAAGGCTTCAATGGTCCCCTACGCGGGAAAGAGTGGAATTGTCTTGATTTTTTTTTTTTTAACAATGCCAGTGGAGCTAATGTATTTTTTAAGTAGTCTGGATTAGGACCTCAACCCTTGTATTTCTTCATAAGCCTTATAACTTTATCTGTATTAAGGCTGAATTTGAAGCAGCAGGTTTATGGAAACTAGCATTAAACTGGTTCACCGACACTACATAGTCATTTTATAAACCTTTTCTATTTTAAAGACTTTGATAAAGTTTCCACCTTAACATTGAATATAGTCACATGACAAACCACTCAGATCAATGCTCTCAGGCAGACGAATAAAAAAAAGGAAGGAACTTAAAAGGGAAGAAAATGGAAACCACATCCACATCATCAGCAAGGCTTTAGTTTTCTTTCAGAATTAACTGTATTGACATGCGCTATTTTCAGTTTTAAGGGAAAAAAAAATTTAAAACTAAAAAGGAAAAAAAGCCCCTGAAAGCTAAGGTATGTTCCTCTGGAACTCCAGGGCCAAGACCCTACACATTCACAGCACAAATCTGGCAATTCTCAAGGCAAGAAGTTTAGAATAAGAAAACAGGAAGAGGTAAAGAAAATAAAGACAGGCAGCTTTGAAGCTCACAATGATCAACACGAAAAGTTACATTTTTCTATATGTACTTATCTTCTTTTTGTTCTGTTTTTATATATATTTGAATTGTCTGAGGTTGCCTTTTTTTGAAAAAAAAAAATGGAAAAAATATGTACCATAGAAATAAAGATTGAATGAATTAGATAGCATAGTGGTCTATTTGTATTCTTTCTGTACAGCTGTGCAAATCCAATTGTTTACGTATCATCTTCCTACATTTCATGCGAGATATCGGGACTGGAGCAGACACAAATGCATACTGGTTTGTCCTTTCCATCATTATCCTCACTAGGATGAGAAGAAAGCCTTTGAGATGTGACAATGTTGTGTCACCATAACCTTTGGTTTTGTCTACAATTCTTTGAGTGTGATGCTTCTTCTTCCCCTTGGTAAATGCAGTAGCCAGCCAAACCTTTAAGTCCAGTTAAATAGCATTTATAGTTCAGTAACCATCAATTCAAAGCAAATGCTATGAAGAGTTCAAATAAGGTGCATAAGGGATTAAGTGCTCTCAACAAAAATAGACATAAACCAATTGTTTTGTATCATTTTCCAGCTTGTTCCAAATTAAATTCATTCTAGTGTATGCCTGTAAATAAGCTGTATATATTTTATTAGTATAAAAAAAAATATGCTTACAGAATAGGAAGATTTGTATGCATTACTACTGTCCAACAACGAAAAAGTACAGTTTCACTTTGTAAAATACTGAACTGTAAATCCTGCAAAATTACAAAACAAGTTAGAGTAACCTTGGAAAAAAGTTGGAATAACCTGGAATTTCAAAGCAATAGCCTTAAAATGAGTAGCTACTTGTCACTTATGCTGGTTGCATTCACAGGCAATGCTAACCTTTTCAATTGGTGACATTCTCTTTTTTCATTCCAAATAAAAATTGTGCTGATTTTCTATTTTTATTTTTTTGCATGACTATAGTATGTTTGTGCTCCTTTTTTCCAAATGGCAGTTTCAAAACAAGCTTTTATTTTTCAAACCTTCAAGAACATGTCTAATCCTCCCAAGATTGAATGAATGAAAATGGCTTTCCCAAGCCTAAATGGATTCTAGTTTTCTCCTATAGTACATTACATCTTGGGTCTAAAGTGAATTGTGCTAATTACCTAGATCTTTTATAAGCTTCACATTGCCTGTATGTAAAACAATAGATCCAAGAGCTCAAACATACATACATTCAATTTCATCCTGTATTTTTAGAATAAGCCTTCTTAGTATATAACCTTTTATTATCATTCTACAATACAGGCAATTGACCTGGAAGCTTTGATTGTACCATTTGGAATGTGAGGATTTCACTTAAACCAACCAATTTTAATACCTGGAACATAAGATGGTGCACCTTTAACAGTAAGAAAACTATTGTTGTTTGTCTTTTCTAATGAAGATTCAAGATATACGTAAATGTAATGTTCAGATGAAACCGGGATCTGAAGTATGATGTTTTCTTATACCTAGCTGATAAGTCATTAGAATGCATATTGAAAGCCATCTGCGTGATCTTTTTGTTGCTTTATGCTTGATTTTATCAAACAATTTTAGTTTCTTGGGAACATTGAAATAAAGCAGAAGTATTAAAGAGTTTGCAGGACAAAAACTTATTTGGGTTGTTTGAATGGAGAAAATGACAAGGAAAGTTGAATAACTTCTTTCTTCTAATGGCCTCTGATAGATTAAAGGACTTTTGCATGTACTTGTTTAATGCTCCACGTTGAAGGTTAACTTGAAGACATCATGTGAGTCATGTAGCTGGGATATCAATAATGCCTTTTTTCTGCCAAAGAAGGATTCCATTTTTTATGGTTTAAAATGAATTAATACTAAGTTCACATTCCATCCATACCAAATGATGGCAGGGAAAGAAGACACAAGCAGCAGCACAGCATGTTAGACCCTCTAGCTGTCCATACTGGATAGCGTAATAGTTTATCTGTAAGCAGAGGTCTTAACTAGTATGTTTTTGTATCCCAATGTTTTCCACACTGTATGACCTCCTTTAATCCACTGGACATTTTGTATTATCCATGAGGTTCATAGAAGGAAGAAGAGGAAGCAGAAGACCCTGCGTCCAGCCAATCCGAACTTGCACTTGGTAAAGATGACAATCTTGACTGAGGCACGGCTTGGTTTATCCCTTCCAGGGTAACCTGGAAGAACAGTTTTCAGCTGTCTATACTCATCAGGGCAATGACTTGTTCTAATTTGTAGGCAAGTTTTTGCTTTCCAGCTTGGTCATCTTGATCTAAAGCTGTTAAAATCTGTAACAAGAAGATATATACACATTTTAATATATGTACAGAGGTGTGAGAGGTAAAGCAAATTTATAAAAATACAGTATCTCACATAAGTGAGTACACCTATCATATTTGTGTAAATATTTTATTATATCTTTTCATGTGACATCACTAAATAAATTACACTCTGCTACAATGTAAAACAGTGAGTGCGCAGCCTGTATAACAGTAGATAATGTTGTGTCCCATCAAAATAAATCAACACACCCTGGGAGCAAAAATGGGTACACCCTCTAAGTGGAAATGTCCACATTGAGCCCAAAGTGTAAATATTTTGTGTGGCCACCATTATTTTCAAGCACTGTCTTAAGCCTCT